>NC_042968.1:24440512-24455512 GCF_901001165.1 Salmo trutta
AAACTCATTTAGACTGTGTTTACAGTATTATATAGCACTAGCACGAGGACCAAATGACTCTTGCAGCACGTTGTTCTTTGAAAGCTCCATGGCCAGCTGGTTCCAGGTCTGGACTCTGGTTCATGGTGTGGTTAGGAGTGTATGTGTAAGCTGTGTGACTCCCAGAACACTCCCTCCATACTGCTGCTCATAAATCATGGAAACAGACACCCTGTCAGGCAGTAATTGCAGAATAATAGAAAATTACAGGTTTTCACGTCTCTCTCTCTCTCTCTCTCTCTCTCTGGTTGGGGTTGGAGTCAGGTCTTACGCTGGGGGAACTCAGGTCTTTAACACAGACACGTGGGCCGGGCGTGGTCTGTGGTGCGGCTGCAAGCTGAAGCTCACTTAGTAACACGACCAAACTAACCCGGCAACAAGAGTGTCAGTGGCAATTTGCTGGACAGTAATTTGTAGCGAGGGGAAACACACACAGCAGCCTAGCCGTGAAACCTCAGTCAGCCTACTGATCATAAATTCCCATGATGCTGTCTGTGCCAGTGTGCCGTTCGTTCATTATTCCACTGCCAATCCTCTGTGCCCTTACTGCCCTCCCTGCCCTCCCTGCCAGTGGATCATTAAACTCTCTCCGTTACGGCTTCTATTGAGGGGTCTGTTTGGGGTCCTGGGAAGGCAATGTGTTGTCATACTCACTCATATGAACTGCAAACCCTCCCCCTTGGGCTCTAGGCTGTTCAAGGGGGTATAGAATATGGTTTGGTTTCCAAGCCAAACCTCACATCTGCTTCTCAACCCCTCTGCTTGGTGACGTCCCCTCTGGCTAGGTCTAGTGGTGAGTCCAGGCACTACGCTCCCCTCTGTTTAGCTTAGCTCTAAGAGACAGGGAATTATTTTAGGGAGCCCAGAGTTGGGATGTGCTCATTTCTTATCTGAGGCTGGGGTAAAGCCTTGTCAAGTTAGAGCCAGGGGGTGTAGGTGTGCATGTGAGCTTCTGGTGTGCGTACTGCTTTCAACACAGCAGGGCAGCATGCCCTCCGGCCCTCCACACAGAGCCTTGTTGGGTAATGTGCTGCAAGGTGAGGGGACCTGATAGCTCATCTGAGGATACACACACCCCCGGTCCCCCGCCCTACACACCTTTCAAGGACTTGGGTAAAGGGAGCCGCATAACAGTCAATGACACCATGAGAAATATAAGCCTTGTGCTGTAGGATTTGTTTACTGCAGGGGCCACACTTAGGGAAAGCTCCACTTCCTACCATAACATCGTAATTTAGTTGTTCACTTATACCAATCACTGTTGCACTGTTATGTTTCACCCATCTGATTCTCAAAACCTCCAACTCCCATTCTGTCTGTTATTGTCATACTGTTAGTTAGAGCTTTTCCCTCAGAGTTGGATATGAGGAAAAAGATTACGTCTGGTGTTGGTAAATAATTGTGAGGGTCTGATTTGAGCCGTCTCAGCAGCATGCTCACTCTCTCTGGCTGTGTCAGTTTGCCTTCCCCGGGCTGCTGCCAAGCACCCTGGTCACTGTGGCCTGTCAGGCAGGCAGGCAGCATCGACCGGGGCCCGAGCCCTGGCCAGGGGTATAATGGCTCCCACATTGCCTGCTGCCTGCCCAGGACTGACACATCCTGTTAAGCCTGAGACGAGCGAGCTCAATGCATTTACCAAAACGTAATCATTTCTAGTTATTCCCTCATCATATGCCCTGCACTGATGGTCCCAACAAGGCAAGGCTGTCAGGCTGTTTGAAATCAAGGGCTCTCTGCAGCTGATCAAAGACTCTTGTTTATGCCCTGTGTCATTGATGGTTTTTGGCAGGGGCAGGGTACTGTGACAATCTCCCGCTTGTTATCCGTGCGCTGGGCCGTGGCTGCGAGGCAAGGCATTCTCCACTGCCCAAAGTGAACAGCAGTGGGCCCTTCCAGGGGCTGGGCCATATGGATGAGGAACATGAGAAAGTCTTACTGCAAATAATGTCAGTCAGGATCCCATGCAGTTGAGGGAGCCCTGAGTGAACATAGCCATTAAAGGCTAATGTTGAATTGTTTCTTCCTGTTAACAGAGTTGGGTTAGTAAAAGATGGATAGAAGGAGATATGCCTGTAGCAAGAAGCCCACTGAGAGTAATTGGCATGGAGAGGTCCTTCTGAAATCGCAGAGGCAATATTTTCTCCAACTCTCCTATGGAGGTAAAGAGCTTATCAGCCATCACTAAAAGTAGTCATCATTAAAGTATTTCAGAAATACAGTATCATCAAATCAAATCAAATTGTATTTGTCACATACACATGTTTAGCAGATGTTATTGCGGATGTAGCGAAATGCTTGTGTTTCTAGCTCCAACAATTCACAATACACACAATACACACAACCTAAAGTAAAATAATGGAATTAAGGAATGTATGAATATTAGGATGAGCAATGTCAGAGTGGCATTCCTCTCTACATTTCATGATCACTGATTGGGGAGGCAGACATTTCCATTTAGCATCATGGTGGATTTTCCTGAAGATAACTGATACTCAGACACTTTCACCTTAGCTGATCGGATTAACAATCATATTTGGGCTTAGTGAAAGTATGATATGTTATATACTATATAAAGCAAAGACACTTCTGTCTCTAAGCCAGGATATGTTCTGACATGCTGCTGTAATTTATCAGTGGTTACAGTTAACCCCCCTCTCATTTTCACCTTTCACCTGTTATACAGATCTAGATCTCAGCATCCCTGATACAACACTTGGAAGCAAGTAGACAATAAACTCCTCAGTCCCTTCTGCTAAAACCTCATAGAATGCGTGTTTCTCATTTAGAGGAATCTGCTCTACAACAGTGTTCACTGATTTTTTATTTTTTACTTTGGATCCAAGATTCCACATCAGTTCCAATTACAGCTCTCTGACGGAGAGAGGCACGTCTGGAGCCCATTGTTCTTTGTCTGCCCCAACCCTGTTAGGGATCTGACATACCAAGTCTGCAGTGACTGTACAACTGCTGTGATCTAAAATTGAAATAGCTTCCATGTTCCTTTCCAGTATTATAACTGCTGTTTTATGCTATTTGTATGTTTGTTTAAAGTAAGAAATAATGAGATGTGATACAGAACTGTGGCTGTGTCCAAGTACAAGGTAGTTCAGAACTGAAATCGTCATATTATTCTTTACAATGTCAAGGAAACAGAATACTCTACTAAATCAGTCCAGGTCTGACCAAGTTGAAACCAAGAGGGTCTGAAAGCAGAGTTCATCAGTGGGTGAGAGAGACGAGGGGTGAGGTTAAACCAGAGAACTAATTGGCAGTTTAACCCTAACAGTATTCACACCTGCCTGCAGAGCAACACAGGGTCTTGTAAACCCCTTTTAATAGCGTCTACATTTCCCCACAAAAAAAATGTCTTCAAATGTAATTTATATTTTGCACTCTAAGTATTTTAAAAAGTTGTGTGCACAGAAAATGTCAAAATAAGAAAAATATGGTTACGTTAGAGTAATAGATATGATCATCATAGCAGCTATGCTATGAGGGGTAAATGACTATAGTTCTTACCCTTGGATATCCGTGCTGGACCCCTTAAAGTTAGCAAGGGTCAGACCTTCACCGGGGACAGACGTTAAGTCGCTGTCGAAAACGAGAGGGGCACATCAAAGTGTAATTTAACTGGCAGTAAAGCGACAGGGCGCCTCCCCAGCCTCTTTATTGAAAATGATGGCTAGGGTCAGCTCACAGCATTTAAAAGAAACACTATAAATTAGACACCCTGCGGTGACTGAGAACGATTAATGGCAAAATATTCCCAAACCCGAAGAAATATCCCTAAATATTAGAAAACATAAATAAAAGAGGAAGTGTGTGTAGTCTAGGCTTGATAGATCCCTGTTTTGACTGGACCCAGGGAGAAGAGGAAATTTGTATAAGCTGTTTTCTCTGCTAAGCATTTATTTGTAACTCTAATTTGGTTTGTTTTCCCTTCTTAAAATATGGATTGAATCGTAATGGGAAGCTTTGTGCTCTGAAGTCCCGCCAACTCTGTGAATTCCTCTCTTCCTGCCCGTTCCACTGGCTGTGAGGCTGTTGCATAAAGACAGACACACTAACTAACACAGGTAGTGGATGCAGAGACTGACTGGTGTGTTGAGATGTAAACTTTCTTATGCCTACGTCATGACGAATGAAAAGGGATGTGAGAGACATTGATCCATTTTACTGCAACCTGTGAGTGTGTCACCACAAGACATTAGAATGGGGAGAGCCTTATTAGCAAGCCCTCTGCCTACACGGCCATTAGCAAAACCAGAGCTAATCGCCTACCCAAAGGCAGATGGAGTCGAGTCTCAGCAGTTCTTATAAACCAGTCCTTCTTAAACGATCTTGTTCCTGGTCAGGAGCACCATGACACCACTACGAATAGCACCGCAGTATGAGCAGGCTATGGTGTCAATTGCAGTCATTGAAACAGTTCAAGGTTAGCCTAAGCTGGTGCTCACTAGGCCCATGCCTTTCTCATATCCCTGCTTCCCTCTCATATGCCTGACGCCATAAACAAAACCTCAGCTAACGGATGAGAAAGTTCCATAAGTACCTCTCTGACTAGCTTATAGCTACAGTAGTTTGGGAGCATCTGATAGGTAAGCGTCCACTTTGAAGTCAAATACTGAGAGGGATGATTCATCCCGTCAGGCTGCTGTGAAGTGCGCACGCTGCGCCAAAAAACAACTGCTATGGGAGCGTATCCATAAAGCCTGAGACACTGATAAATCACCCCTCTCTCTTCAATGTTCTTTATCTGTCTGAGAGTCTCTCTCAGGCCCTAGAGCATGGCAGGATCTCCACTAGCCTGAGACTGGGCTAGTGTCTACTCAGTGCCTTTTCCACAGTTTGGCTGCTCTAAAACAAGACAGTGTTAGACAATTACACATAAGATGAAGGAACAAAGCTCTATTTGTCTTTCTGAAACCAACTTATTAGCATATCTGGAAACACTTTCCCCTGCTCTTATACGCATGTAAATACACAGTAATAACTGTAACAACACTGTATGTTGTGTTGGAGATATAATACCCAGTGTAATGCAAAGTTCATACAAAATAATATTTGACTGCGTATGCTGTGGTTTTAACCAGTACTGTGCTGAAATGACTAAAAGAAAGAAAGACTTCATGTTCCAACAGATTTGAGGTTATTTGAATCAGTGCAGAGGGAGACCCCCTGAGAAGGGAAGGCTTCTTAATGTGAGATCCTCTCAGTTTATCTAACAGTTGACGTTATGTTCCCTCCTTTCCCAGTGAGGTCTGAATCTCTCGGGTGATGTTAAAAACCACAATGAAGCAAACATACATTTTATGAGTGCATGGGAATGCCATAATAAAAGACAGGTTGGTCACTGTCCTCTTATCATAATGTGGATTCCACTTCTGACAATAGCATTGTTATACTGAAGTAAATACAATGTGGAAAGAGCACTAGATTGTCCTTGGTGGTCCAAATTGTTAATCACTTGTAACTAAACAAAAATTATCCTCTGCTTGTTAAATAATCAGCTCCCATGTGAACTTACATAGTACTCTGTCATTAGGAAACACCATGTGAAATAATGTGATTCAATGGGTAGTTTATAGAAAAAAGCAACATGCTTATAATTTCAGTTTTTGTGATGGGTGCCACTGTCCAGTGCTAACTTGCTAACTTTTTACTGTACTATAATGTCTGAGAAAATGTATACGCAGTAGGTGATATTACAGACTAATCTTGTGGGATATTCTTTGTGCTGGACGCCTGATCAGTAAGCATCCTCTGAGGGCCTCAACTATGGAGGGTTTAGTTACACAGCAGAGGATCTGACTGCCGGACTGAGAGAAGGCCTGGAGTACGAGGTTCAATGTAGCCCTGTCGCACTCCGGCCGGCAGTGGAGCTTAATGTAAATTGCTGTGCCAAAATACAAGTTAACTGGTAAAATGATCCTAGGTCCTTGTCACCTCTAGTCATGTCAGCAACCTGCTGAAGTGTGTCCTGGTTCTCCAGGCTTCGCAGCACTTCCATGGCTGGTTTCTATCACCCGCTGCTCATATCAATCAGCACAGACGGACAGAAAGAAAGGCTCAAATGGTTGTGCTGTACTAAAGACGGTAGAGAGAGAAAGGGCAGCAGATGGGGTGTTGGTGGCTTCAGTCTAGATTGAAAGGATCTCACAGGACAGTTTATTCACACCTCCGATATCCTCCCTCTCTTTGAGTGAAAACATGATATTTTAACCACAACTATATACCAAATGCTTGTAATGTTACAACAAAGAACCTTCCTCTCTCCGTCTATAGCTCACCAATAGTTCATTGGAAAAGCTCTTGGAAATTTGAAGTAAATTGTGATCTTGACTACAAATGTTGCGAAAACATAATGTACGTTTCTGTTTGGATTCTTTTGGGTTTTAGATCAATTCTCTCTGAAGAACTTTGGAGTACGGCTCTTCTAAAAAGGGCAGGAAACCAGAGTTAAAGGTCTCTGTATCCTGTCCTCGGGGAAGACGGTCAAGCACCATAAGAGGAAAACTCCTGTTACTTCAAGAAACATATAAAGAGATTGATGTTCCTAGTTTGGAGGCTACATTCTCAGTGGGTATTCTGACCCCTCTTGACACTGTAGAGAAGCCAAGGATAGCTATCTCTGACAATGTGCATTGTTTGTGTGTGTCAAACCAAGTCAAGAAACAATCTATTATTCCATCTTATTCTATTCTACTATATATTTTAATGTAAAAAAACACAATCCCCCAATTTAAAGGCCACCTGTTGTTGTCAGATTTTATCAGGTTGAATTTTGTCCACTCTCACTGAGATGTTTAGAGCCAGGCCCTAAATATCCTACTACCTGGAGGAGAAGAGTGGTTTATGGAGCCTGGAGTCCAGTGGAGTTACAGGCTTGTATCATTGCATGTAGACCCGGCTAGGAAAGGGACTGCTCTCCCCTACTGCTAATGCACAGACCTTGTATATGTTGTCCCTGAAGTAGCATACTATTGGTCCGGAGCTGCTGGATCTGAGTGAACCTCAATGTAACTGGACTGATGGGCCATAGAAAGTGTCCCATCGTTTCATCTTAAGAGGTTTGAATGGAGGAATGGTTGAAACCATGCCATGTGTTAGCCTATACTGTTTTGGAGCAACAGTTTTTACTATAATTCAATGGTGGAATAGGAAACCTGTAGGAAAATCTAAAGGGTTCAAGCTGTCATTTACAATTTGGTTGTCGAAACATTACATTTCACTTTGCCTCATTTCTTAGTTGCAGGTACAAAGTATTTGTTTCCTTCCTCTTACAGTACGTAAAGATGTGCAAGCACAGTACAGAATGTTAACGTCCACAAAATCATTCCCTGATCCTTTCAATCACTTGCAACCCACCCCATAACCAGATATTGTATTGGTGACATGTTGTGTATTTGTGTTTGTATTTGTATTTGTGTGCGGCACTTAGCAAGGTTACACAATCCAGTCACCTCTTGGACACGCAAGGACTGCCTGTGCTTACTGGGGGCTGGCCTTTGAAAGTATGAAAATAACTGGGGGAAGTGCTGATGTACATCTGAGTCACATTAATGGTGGAGGTCTCCTGTAGTGCTGAGACTTTCCTGCCTGCTCTTTAACGCTCGCTCTATCTGAGGAGTCAGTCATACCTGTGGTCAGGCAAGGCTGCTGCAACGGTCACGGCCACTGTAAAAACGTGCATGGTCTACCCAGCCAGGGTCCTTCTGTGATACCATAGAACAGGGTTTCCCAAACTTGGTCCTGGGCCTCCCCTGGGAGCACGTTTTGGTTTTTTGTCCTATCACTACACAGCTGATTCAAATAACCAAAGCTTTATGATGACTTGGTTATTTGAATCAACTGTGTAGTGATAGGACAAAAACAATACGGGCTCCCAGAGGGGGGCCTAGGACCAAGTTTGGGAAACCCTGCCATAGAACATCACATTTTACTGGGCCCTTTGTTTTGACAGGTCATATAACAATTTTGAGTGGTCTTATCATGGAAAGTAAATAGTCTTACATTGTTGAATTCCAATGTGTCATCTGTTGTAAAATATTAGATATGTCCTTCAGTGTAAACTTTCTTTTTTAGTGGCTCACTTATTGCTTTAATAAGATATATTAGGACGGCATCATTAGGCTAAGTATTATTTATAGCTTTTTGTTTGAGATTAACTGCAGAAATCATTTTCTTTACATCTACCGAGTGTGCGACGTTGTGTAGACTACAGGCCACCGGCAAGTTCAGCTGAACGCAAAAAGAAACAAACTCACTTGAAATCTCCCGAAAACAGCGCTGGTATTATGTTCAAAGGTCCCCGCGGTGTCTAATGGGAAATATTGTAAAGACTGTGACTCCAGGAATTTCAGCCTAGCTGCTTAAGCCTGATTGAAGTAATAACTCACGAAGTCCCCGTTGAATTTCCTGCCATGACATATACCTGTGGTCGAAACTAATAAGGCTTCCTATACCAGGTTTAGGGTCTTTAAAACGTGACCCTAAATAAGATCTCGTGATTGACTATGTGATCTCGTAGGTTTATAAAACATCAAAACTCTTCCCCGGACACAAACGCATTCCATTACAAATATGACCCCGAGTTGATAAGAAAGCGTGACAATCAATGTGTTTGGTTTTTTAGTATAGGCCTATGTGATTCAAACGCACTTTCACATCGATCATTCAAATTTCAGTCCGTGTCTATACGTTTTCATTAGTTGACTTTGTATATGCCGAGCATATTCGTAATTCTTTACAATTTATGTGCAGGCCTGCTCTTTTCAGCGCTATATTACGCACGCCTCTCCTGTGAGTCATTACGTACCAAATGTTAAGCAAGGCCATAACACAGGATTGGAAATTAAATATATGAAAAACGGAATATTATGTTTAATTTGAATAACTTGTAGGCTTACGGTTATAGGCATACCACGTTTGGGTTCAGGTTTGGATCAGCGTATTTACTAATTTATTTCAGGTGAATATTTTCTTGTTCAGAATTATCTAAATATTGGAAGCTATATAATGACTACAAATAGGCAACTTGTCGCTTTTTGAATAATTAAGATGTGCATACGGTAAATGACTTCTGATTTATCATAATATGCTCATATGGTTAACTATTGTTTAGCTATTATTAATATTATTGTTATTATTATTATTATTATTATTATTATCAGTAGTAGTAGTATTCCCATAGATTCCCAGCAGTGATCGATCAGTCTCATACTCTTGACAAAGCAAGTGTCTGGTGTTCGTGTGTTGTTGTCTAAAGTTATTTGATTAAACCAAAGAGATTCGATAACATCTGCACAGCAGACCATCATTAAATCTTATATTGATGGCTACGCTATGTTACGTCACCCGTTTCAACTAATTATGTAGCGAGGAAAAGACTGATTGGTTTATGTGCTTTCATTAGGGTTTACAGAAATCCTAGTCTGGCAGGTTAGTGGCATGTTTTCAGTGCCCAGCCCTCCTCCGTAACTCAGCTGTAAATACTTAATTATGTAATAATAATAATATTATTACTGTTATGATGATGATGATGATGATGATGATGATAGTCTAGTCATCAACAATAATATCATCTTTATCCTCATTAATATCATCCTGACCCTCATCATGGTAGCCATTAGCCAACAGTAAGAACAGCATGGCAAAGTTTAACTAAAGTTTCTTCATGTGCACTTTTTCTCACGTTGGCCCGCTAGACCAGACACTTGATCAATGTCTTCTCTTTGACAGCAGTGATTCAGTGCTTTCGCTTTCATATTGACATCTCAACTCGTTATATCCTCTTTGGTTGTGTCCCCATTTTCTCATTTTCACGAAGGACAGGACTCCTGTCGTTTTCACTAGATATTCATTAGAATATCTGTAATAGTGAATCATTAACAGGTTTGGTGAAGCCTGTACTTTCGTTTAATCGAAAGTTGGTATATTGATGAAAATGGTTAACTATTCTAATTTAATTCTATAATTTCAGTAATCTGGCATTTGCTTTTCATTTGGATGTTGTTTGTGTTAGCAGCACTGTCCAGTGTCCATACGTTCACTGTGCATGCATCTTTAGTGTCGGTTTTGTTTTTCTATTTATTGATCCGGAAAAACGGAAAACGGATGTTATTGTTTTGTTATAAGTCAGATGTAATGGGTATACATTTAAATGTTCTAAATTACACAGATGGATGGAAAAATACTTAAGTTTCCCTCACAGAGCGCTTGGTTGATTTTCGAGCATGATTATTTAAGAATTATTGAAATGGGTGGTTTTTACTTATTCTTGCGCTACATTAAAGTTAATGTTACCTATAGCGTTCAATAAACTATCATGTGGTTCGATAAAACATTTGAAGAATGTGCGTTTAAATTAAGGAACGTTGGACATCGTTGATCTAAATGTAGCCTAAACCAAAGACAGAATTGGGTCAAATTGAATGAACATGTTTTAGAAATTAGGTAACTACTCAAACATTAATAGCAATTGGTTTATAGAGACTTCGAAACGTGAGACTGTCATAATTATTTGGCAGAAAGTCTAAGGCATATTTTGCCTCTATTATAATTTTAGCACTGCTTTAGTCTTGTTCAAGTAAACCATTTTCTTGAGGATTCATGGCCTACGTATCGAATATCATCTGGCTTTGGTCACTGACTTCTCAACCATAAACAACAAATGAGTCACGTTTGAAATTTGTAATAACTCCTAAAAAATGCTTAGCACTTGTAGCCACTCTCCTGAGAGAGGTTCCAGAAAGCTTTTACCGCGGTATTTGATGCTTCCCTCCAGTTCATCATCTGAGAAGCCGCTGTATGTCCGTGGGTTTTCATCTCACCCACAAGTTGCTCGCAGATGGTAAGAGAAAGCACTAGATTTTGCGGTATTTGTGTTAAATTTATAGCATGGGCGGATTTTTCCTGCGCTCAAGATGTGCCCTTTGTTAGACCTCTGCAGAATATCTTCAACATAAAGATATAGTTCGATAAATCAGTAGAGGGTATTATTTCTTATTAAGAATTGCATGTCGGTATTTTTTACATTACATATTCATTTAATGCATCGCAACTGTGGATTTCCAGTTGCAAAGTTAAAGTTTGTATTTCATTGTAAAATAAACAAATATTGCTTAAGAACTTGTGATCCGTTATATTTTATTGTATGGTCATACAAACATCTATAAGGTCACCAATACCCAAGTCACGATAACGCAACGTTTCTGCAGAGTGCACGTAGGCTATTGTAGGCTAGAGGCCTTTACAGTGTTATTTTGTCAGTTCAGAAAATCAGGCTGTTTGATCAGCAATATTTTAGTTACAATCTTCAATTCACCATAGGCTATCAGTTTGGGCAATATTTTCTACAAGAATCGGATTATCTTTACCTTGATATTATATAGGTGCCGAAACGTGTGTGTGTGAGTGGGTGTAGGTATGTGTGTATGTCATCGATGGATTCTTAACATTTGCAAACTCCTCCAACATTTATTGCTCATGAGACAATACTGAGTAAGTAGCCTATAGATTTAAAGAGACTAGGGATAATAATATTGGTCCGCTGATAAACTATTTCCCATATTAAAGTGAATTCGACGCTCGGTAATTTTTCATGCTTGAAAACGTGTTAATTCAATTGTCCGATTCAGATTCAATATTAAGGATTGTAATGCAGATTATCGCATTAAATATAGCCTAATTTAATCCAATCGCCAAAGGGAAAACGTGATAGTCGGGAAGGTTATGCCTCTTCGTAATTGTGTTACAGGGGATAGTTGTGGCCGTAATATTGGTAGTAAGTTGTGAAGTCCATCACATTGAGTTTGTAAAGACTCATGCATTGACAAATGTTCATATGCGATTAGTGATATTATCCTAACATCCGGAATGATAGCAGACGTGATTACTTCACCCATTTCTTTGATTTTATCATCGGTTCTGGTTATTGGAAGGAATTTCTCAACGTACAGGAAACTGTTTACGAGTCATGTGGAGACATGCATAACGTTCCCAACTTTAAGAAGAAAATACGCAAAACATCCCTCGTAATTGGAGGCATAGTCAGTCAAGTGAACAGGTATTTACACCGAGCAGTGTATACAGAACACAAGCAAAATTTCGGTTGTCATTTGATATCTTTTTTCCATAAGAGTAAACGATATGGGACACGGGACATCTCCGTTCGTTCCAAACAGAACTGTGGTTTTACTCACCATAGCAGGGATTGAGCGCTCCGTTGTGTCCGCTTTCTTGGTGCAGTTTGCCTCCGTCGGGGGGGGTTTTGCAAGAAGACCTCTGCATGAAGAGGTGGTATTTGTTAAAGGTGCCTTCCCCAGCGGTGGCATCCAATGACTGACACTCCTGTTGGAATGGGCTCCGAGACTTTTCTCCGTAAGCCTGACCTTTGTTTGGCAGGAAAGTGGGGCTGTATTTGGTGTCACTCGCTTGGAATGTCCTAAACGGGTTCGTCGGATGATCCCTACCTTGCGGTGGAGAGGGGCTATAATATGAATCCATGGATGTCATATCGCAGTATGAGACGCACGTCTCGGCGTTCATGCCTAAAAAAAGTTACTGGGAGAAAAAGACGACCAAACTTTTTTCCTTCTTTCCGTTTTGGAAAGGGAAGCAAACATATACCCTCACTCTCTCTCCCTCTTCCACATACGGATGAACACACACATACACACTGTCACGCACACACACATACACTGGCGCCGCAGCTGTGTTTGGTTATAAAACGATTCAGATGTTTTCCAGGAACCACTCGCTGACCAAAAGCTAAAAACTCCCCGTAAGCTTTAGAGGAGTAACAAAAATGCGTCTTTCTTCAGAAGATGCAACCCAGATCTCCCCGATATACACTAGAGCGGTGCGGACTTTAAGTCAAGACCTCTCCGGAGTGATTATGTTGATAAAATGAATGGGTGATGTCAGACCTTTCCTCAGAAGAAAAAAACGTTTTTTTTTTTTTAAATATGTGGGGGGACTTAACACATGACATTAATGTAATTAGGGTATGAATATATAACTAAGTGAAGGGCAACAGCGAGAGCGCAATTTTATGGTTGATTCGCAATGGTTAGTCAAGAGGAGACTTCTTCCAGACAACTGGGATCTCGACACATACAGGACAATATAGCCTATCTATTTTTCATGCGTATTGTGTGATTTGTGACACGGATTTCTATTCATTTGTGTCAGAGGGGAGGGGGGTAATGTGTTTTGAGCAGAATTACATTTTATTTTTCTGGAAACCATATCACTCAGAAAATATTTTCTATCGTTAAAGATGAGTTAGCCTATATTCAGAATATCTACAACTTTATACTTATATCCCGTTGATCTAAGTTTTTTTGACTTTTTGAAATGAATATTTTTCCTCATGTCATCAACTGATTGGTGATCAATCACGTTGCACTTATAATTGATCCCCGTGTCAAACCCTTCGCCTCTTGATGTGATTCATTTGATGTGAATGATATATTGTACGTTCTTAATAGCATTTAATATCGCCGGGTTCAAGCTTTAATGCAAATGATTTACCTTAAGCCTATAGCACGAGTTCCTCAATTAGACACGTTTGCAAAGGTTGAATGAGTCCCGTCGATAAATGAACCACACTGATATAATCACGTCTAATTCAACAACATCATACTATGTGGGCCTAAAGACTTATGGGCTCAAAATTATTATCCAATCATTTCAGTGAAATTAGTCCAATAATAATTGGAGATATTTCTATATTACAACGATTATTGCAAACTCAGCAACAAGCACATCACTGAAATGTTAAAACGTAGTGGTAGGAGTCATCGTGTTTTCTATTGCCACTTACTTCAATATTTTAATAACAGATTAGGACTATGTTAATGAGCTCATGGGACTTTGGGACATTTATTTGTCACGTGCAGGAAAAAAACATTTTTGAGTTACTTTTTTCACTGAAATCTCCAATTTTGTGGGATATTGCTCAGCAAATTAAATATTTTAATTGAATTGGTGAAGAACATGCTTGGCTACTATAGACACTGTATTTAGCATTGGACATATGGCTATTAGGCTACAATCTTATTACAGGGAGTTGCTGTGTAAAGCCCCTCTGGTGAAAAATATTCCGCGTAAAATATCTCTGCAGTAGGCTATCTGCAACAACATGGTTCTTTGATCACTGAATGTTCACGGTGTAGTTCATGGGTAATGAGCTTGGAAACGAGACTGACACCCTCCTAAAACCTACAAGTGAAGTGGTGATGACAGGGTAGTGGGACATAATTAGGCTACATTAAAATGCGATGTCATCAATTAAGCAGATTTAGCACAATCTCACACTCATAGTTTATGTAAAAATATTGCATGAGTGGGCTGAAATCGAGTCAAACTTGTAATTAGGATGAGTGTCTAATTTAATGTTTAATTAAGTGTATCAAACGCAATATTAAAAACATAATTAGCCTACTATGAAACGTTTCCCAAAAACGTAGCAAAGGCCTAGTCAAAGGCAGCCTCCATCGTGTGCCTTTTGCTACAGATCACTTTCAGACGACAGTAAAGGCCTACATGCTTTTTAGATGCTACAAAACGAATGTTCATTAAAATAATGTGGCGATAGAGATTTCCATGAACACTATTGGACATGGCTACATGGTGATATTACAGGAAACGGACTTGAGCATTCAAGCACTTAAATAATGAACTGGTATTATTTACTACCCAGGGAAACGTAATCAACCCAGCAAAACGAAGTTCAATACAGGCTGCATTAAAGTGGCCTTGTTAATGTAACCACACGCTGTAGTACACATTAGGCCTACACGGTGTACCTGTTTTATCTATGCAGTTCGTGGTGATTGGTTTGGTGATTCCTTTGATTGTTAAGTTAAATTGAAAATTAAGTAATTGTAAATTAGGCTAGTCTTTATATTAGTCTTTATATTTTTTCCTTTATCGCAAGTTTAGGCCAATCTTACC
>NC_042968.1:24830512-24865512 GCF_901001165.1 Salmo trutta
TTCCAGTTTGTTCTGAACCCTTTCCACAGTGACAAAGAGTGGGTGGCACTGCACCTCAGCTTAAGTGTGGTCTCCCCCCACTGCCAAGGCAAACTGTCAGGCCGTAAAACACATGCCACCGACCTGATGCCAGGAACATTACCTTTTTATTCTTCAACACAGAAAGCTCTTCACTAAGGGCAGCATTCATCAGTCAATTCAACTGCACCTACAGACAAAATGAGTCCTGGCTATTAACAGGGATGATTGTGCCAATTTAATTAATTCAGTTTACTGTACCATATAGTACCTCATTTTCCAAATGTCCTCACATATCAAATGCACTTAATAGAACTGTATGTCACCCTATGGTAACCCACCACTCCCTAGTCCTATACGGTATCTCACAGTACATAACAGAACCTTCTGTCACCCTATGGTAACCCTCCACTCCCTAGTCCTATATGGTATCTCACAGTACCCCACAGAACCTTCTGTCACCCTATGGTAACCCACCACTCCCTAGTCCTATATGGTATCTCACAGTACATAACAGAACCTTCTGTCACCCTATGGTAACCCTCCACTCCCTAGTCCAATATGGTATCTCACAGTACCCCACAGAACCTTCTGTCACCCTATGGTAACCCTCCACTCCCTAGTCCAATATGGTATCTCACAGTACCCCACAGAACCTTCTGTCACCCTATGGTAACCCTCCACTCCCTAGTCCTATATGGTATCTCACAGTACCCCACAGAACCTTCTGTCACCCTATGGTAACCCTCCACTCCCTAGTCCAATATGGTATCTCACAGTACATAACAGAACCTTTTGTCACCCTATGGTAACCCTCCACTCCCTAGTCCTATATGGTATCTCACAGTACATAACAGAACCTTCTGTCACCCTATGGTAACCCTCCACTCCCTAGTCCAATATGGTATCTCACAGTACATAACAGAACCTTCTGTCACCCTATGGTAACCCTCCACTCCCTAGTCCTATATGGTATCTCACAGTACCCCACAGAACCTTCTGTCACCCTATGGTAACCCTCCACTCCCTAGTCCAATATGGTATCTCACAGTACATAACAGAACCTTTTGTCACCCTATGGTAACCCTCCACTCCCTAGTCCTATATGGTATCTCACAGTACCCCACAGAACCTTCTGTCACCCTATGGTAACCCTCCACTCCCTAGTCCAATATGGTATCTCACAGTACCCCACAGAACCTTCTGTCACCCTATGGTAACCCTCCACTCCCTAGTCCTATATGGTATCTCACAGTACCCCACAGAACCTTTTGTCACCCCCAACTCTCTCCCCCAGACTGCAGACTGTAAGAAGAACGCACAGGGGAAAAACAAATGTTTGAAAGAGCCGCTACAACATTTCCCCCATTCTTAATTAGCACGACATTGGTAGTATAGTGTAGTATTCAATCAGACTTGGAGCCCCCTGGGAACGCTGGTGTCTCATTCAGCGTCTGGGGAACTCTTAGCTTAAGCACTACATCACACGAATAAATTAGACATCCGTTCGTTTAAAAATAATTTGTCGCTTTCTTTTTATAAAGTGTTTGGTGGTCTTTGCACAGTATCAACTATCCTGGATTATTCAGTAGATAGCAATCTCCATCCCAATATTTTATTTTATTAATTTAATTAGGTCATCCAAATTCTAATATTACTAATTACAATATTAGATTTTAGCAATATTAGATTTACAATAATTTATTCAGATTCATTATTTATGATAATGTTGGCTTATGTGTTTAATAGTAAAAACAGTGTCTTAACTAGTATTTCTTCCCCTGTTGTCTTAATGGTATCGTTAGTTTCATACCCTTGACTTTTCCGGAGATGATACCTTTCCCTCGGCACAGAGGACATCTCTCATGTGTCTCTGGTTTCTGATGGGGTTGTTTTCCGCGGCGGGCGCGCTCCTCGGAGCCCTCTGTGGCGAAGGCAGGCGTTATGGTAATGAGCCCCAGCTGGTGAGGGCCGGTTGTTGCAGTAATTTAAATGGTCAAGTGCAGCTGGTAATCCAGGGCCGTATGTTAGCGCAGGGAGGAGAGAGTGCTTCAACGTGCAGTACAGCTGTTTTAATCTCCTGTTAATAAAAGAGCCTGGCCCTGCCTCACGCGCCATGCATCAACACCACCTAAATAAACTCCCTTGTTGGAGGAAATTACTTTCTGAGAACACAGAACAAGACATGAGGCTCACGGAGTTGGTGTCAAGCGTCCACAAGGACACTGAATCTCTCCATTCCAGCAGTTTACAGACGACATATTGAACTATGTCGTCTGTAAGCTGCTGGAATGGAGAGATTCAGTGTCCTTGTGGACGCTTGACACCAACTCCATCAGTAGAGATGACTGTGATTACTGTACATCAGAAGGGATATTACAGAGTATGGTCTGTAGGGCAGGTGGGTAACTGTTGTTACCGTTCATAATCTATGTCAGTGTTTATAGAGAGCCTCTGTGAGCATCTTGAAAGGGCAGGATTAACCCATTACGGGCACACCAGAAGGTTGGAGAGCCATTTGTTGCCTTAATGACCTTGCTAATGTAAGATAAAGCAGTGATGTGCTAAATATATCACTTATCTAATCTATGCTATCATGGAGACAACTGTTCCTCCTAATCCACCCTGCTTTAGTCCCTCCACTGGTCTGGATCACTGGAGTCTTCAGAGCAGAGCTAGACACCATCTGCTGCCATTATTCTGACTGAGTCCTCCCTGTTATGTCCCTGGTCAGGAATCTCATCTCATTGTGATGATGGATCAAGACTGAGCTTTCTGGCCTTAATAGAGGGCATGAGAATCCTCTCTGTTTCACCTATTACAATGTAGACACTTGTACGACACCATTAACATTGAAGTTGTTTAAACTGGACTTTGTATATCCTCTTAGATTCAATGATGAATGAGTCAGAAATTGTCATTTAGCTAATTGTGTGACGTTGTGCTAGTCCAGAGGCCATATTTGCTACTGAGCGACGGTAAAGCTGTGGACTGGGACAGAGAGCAGTCCTAACAGACGATGATAGAGTCTCCTTCGGCCGGCCGGCCATGCCTCTTTCAGTCCCCTAACAAAATGTTAATTACATGTATATCGTCGTCAGGGTTCGCTGCCCTCAAATCCAATCAGACGAAAGTTGACCGCAACTTTGCCTAGCTGGGCTGCCATCTCAGTGCTCCGTGCCTGAACCCGCCACAGTGGCCATACTCATCGGCTCTACCGCCCTCCCACCCCTCCTCCGTCCTCTCTGTCACTGGTCCTTAAAGTGCTCTAAGTGCTTGTGACTGCGCTAATGAATGAAAATGTCCTCCCAGCAGTGAGGACTGCATTAAGCTGAATAGCCACCTTAGCTGTAAAAGCTCTATTAGACTCAGTGGCCAGGAGGGCTAACGATTGTGCCCAATGTTTATTTACTAGGTATTGTAAATGCATTATTTATGGAGAGCTTTCCAGACACCACTTGTCAAGAGTTAAAAATGTCAGTATAAGGTATAAAGGGAAAAAGAAAAATGGCCTCCATTATGAAGATCCAAGGTGACCTTGGTTGGATTCACAATTAGACCAGCTTCCTATAATGCACTAAAGTATGACTAATGGTCATAGGGAGTCAACACTGTGTTGTCCCCAAGACAAGGACAGGTGATAGTTGTGTTTGTTAGGTTTTAGGTTTTAGGCTGGTCCTTTGGGCTCTATACAGGCAGGTTGAATCCTTGCCAGCACAACCAGCTCTGGATTGGATTTGCGTGCAGTTAATGAATTCCTAATGTCTCTTTCTATTGTGCATTGAGTGGCATGCTGAGACATGTTTTTATTCTTTATCGGTGGCCTGTCGAGCACAACGCAATTCCTGTGCACGGAGGCATGTCAGAAAGCGATGCACTCAAGCCGGTCAGATATTCGTCTTCTTCTTTGTAGTGTACTCTTTTACAGAGACTTGCTGCTTGCATCAGGGAATGTCAACACACAGGCATGCACGCACAAACGTCCTCTCTTTGCCTGGGCATCGACAGTCCTCTGCCTGTGCCAGTGTAGCCAGCAGTGTCGTATTGCCAGGAGTAGTTCTGGCTGCTGCTAAAATCTTGTTATATTTGAATCCATGTTAAAGGCCGGCGAGACTGAATGCCATGTTTCAGGCAGGAGTGTGGCAGGGCTGCAGGCTAACCCTAACCCCAACACTGACCTGGGATATTGAAACACGTTCTAGGTCTATGTTCCCTTATGGACAAAATACACAAGGCTTTTTAGATTTCAGGTTAAACTAGAGGTTGCAGTACATAACATCTATATTCTGATGTAACGGGACTGCTTTTACAGTTCAACCTGGTGGCTGGCCTGTATAACAGTACACAGTATCCCACAGTGTGCCTGTGATGACTCTAGTCTGTCTGTGGAGAAGAAGTGAGAAGGAGAGGTCGCTCCCCATTGAGTTGGGATGTCCTGACCCCCTGGGAACAGGTGTGCATGCTGGAGGTCCTGTCTCAGAGGGTAACATGCAACCCTGGGTGACCTGTGACACTATGAACAGTTGCTAATGTGAAGGGGTGAGGACTTCTCCCCAAGGCAGTAACCCAACCTCCTTGGAACTGAGAGGAGGTCCATACTCCACACTATGGTGCACAGGAGCCAGGCTATGGCCAACAGAAGCTAGCCGTGTCAGTCAGAGTATCTGGTTAGCAGTGCACCTGGACCACAGCAAGGCCTATTGACTAATTACCATACCAGTGTGAAGCCACAGCACCTTCATCCACAGGGACAGTTCACCAAATCACAGCCTTCCTCTCTGAGGTAGAAGGATTATGAAAGAGATCACACACGTCAGGAGCAGATGACCTCCACTGTGTGACATGAACGGTCAAATCGTGCTGTTTAGTTGGGTGATCTGAATGTATGATTCTCAATCTCAGTCATACTCTATGTAATGCCAATCAGAATATATCTCTCTCCCATCTCTCTCTCTCTCTCTCTTGCTCTCTCTCTCTTGCTCTCTCTCTTGCTCTCTCTCTCTCTCGCTTCCCCATCTCTCTCTCTCTCTCTCTCTCTCTCTCTCTCTCTCTCTCTCTCTCTCTCTCTTTCTCTCTCCCATCTCTCTCTCTCTCTCCCTCCATCCCTCTGCTTGTAGTTGTAATCCGTCTCTGGGCTATGTGTTATGCCAGTGTCTGTGGCAGTGCTGCAGTGTGAGTGTGGGTTTGTAATCAGCATTGTGTGCTAAAGAAGGGCAGGGTCATTATCCTCTATTACGACAGGGTGTGTAATGAGATTCAGGGATGGGGGAAAGCTTTGGAAGAGAATAGGATCAGCTCCAAGCCTTTGGCCTGATTAATACTGATGAACTCATGACTTAGTCCTAACACAGTCTCTGCCCCAATCCTGCTGTCTCAACCACGGAAGCTCACTGTAAAATTGGCTACAGGTGATTTGTACCATTTGAAACTGTATGCGTAATACATTGTTATTAGCCAAGCTCAGGATTTCTTGTAGAAAGGCATTTTCATTCATGCCCACAGTATCTGATTGTGTTCTTACGACTCGCTTAAAGGTTTTCTTAAGAAATAATATAGTAGGACAAGCTCTCTCTCTCGTTCCCTCTCCCCTCTACCCAGCTGCCCTGTCGTCTGGCTCTGTTTAATCCCACCTAATTAATAGGAATCTTTGTTATAATGATCTGTGGCGTGAGCCTCTGACTCGATGCATATGCAATGAGGCTGGAGACCCAGTCGCCTTTTTAATGTGTTGGCTGCTAGTCGAGGTGAACCTGCAGGTTTTGAGGCGCGCTTCAAACACTTAGCTCTCCTCTACTCTCCCCAGTCCCCCAAACATCAGTCAACCGTTTCTCTCTTCCTATCCTTTGCACTCGCGCTCCATCTTCTTGTCTTCTCCTTTAATAATTGTCCTTCTCTTCTGTCTATCTGACTCTCTTCTGTCTATCTGACGACCTGCTTATCTTGATACAAGTGACATATTTGATCAGTGGCTGTTGTATTTGTGTATGGTTTAGTATTTTAGTGGTTTTGTCTCTAAGTGTTTGTGCTTCTGAGTGTATGCGTGTATGCGTGTGTGTGTGTGTGTGTGTGTGTGTGTGTGTGTGTGTGTGTGTGTGTGTGTGTGTGTGTGTGTGTGTGTGTGTGTGGTACTCCCTGCATATAGCTCCATTCTTGTGTATTTTATTTCTCTTGTGATACTATTACAATTTTTATTATAATTTTTTTACTCTGCGTCTTTGGTAAGGGCTCGTAAGCAAGTATTTCACGGTAAAGTCTACACCCGTTGTATTCAACGCATGTGACAATTAAAAATATGATTAAATAAAAAAATACAACTGAAATACCTTATAAAATAAGTAATCAGACCGTTTGCTATGAGACTTGAAATTGAGCTCAGGTGCATCCTGTTTCCGTTGATCATCCTTGAGATGTTTCTACAACTGTTTACACCTGTTGTAAATTCAATTGATTGGACATGATTTGGAAAGGCACACTCCTGTCTATATAAGGTCCCACAGTTGACAGTGCATGTCAGAGCAAAAACCAAGCCATTAGGTTGAAGGAATTGTTGTTAGAGCTCCGAGACAGAATTGTGTCGATACACAGATCTGGGGAAGAGTACCAAAACATTCTGCAGCATTGAAGGTCCCCAAGAACACAGTGGCCTCCATCATTTTTAAATGGAAGAAGTTTGGAACCACCAAGATTCTTCCTAGAGCTGGCCGCCTGGCCAAACCTGGCACCATCCCTACGGTGAAGCATGGCGGTGACAGCATCATGCTGTGGGAATGTTTTTCAGCGGCAGGGACTGGGTGATTAGTCAGGATCGAGGGAAAGATGAACGGAGCAAAGCACAGAGAGATTCTTGATGAAACCCTGTTCCAGAGCTTTCAGGACCTCAGACTGGGGTGAAGGTTCACACAGCCAAGACAACGCAGGAGTGGCTTCGGGCCAAGTCTCTGAATGTCCTTGAGCCCAAACTTGAACCCGATTGAACATCTCTGGAGAGACCTGAAAATAGCTGTGCAGCGACGCTCCCCATCCAACCTGACAGAGCTTGAGAGGATCTGCAGAGAAGAACGGGAGAAACTCCCCCTATACAGGTGTGCCAAGAAGACTCAACGCTGTAATCACTGCCAAAGGTGCTTCAACAAAGTACTGAGTAAAGGGTCTGAATACTTATGTAAATGTCATATTTCAGTTTTTTTTTTTGTAAATTAACAAACATTTCTTAAAATCTGTTTTGTCCTTATGAGATATTGTGTGTAGATTGATGAGGGGGAAAAAACGATTTAATATATTTTAGAATAAGGCTATAATGTAACAAAATGTGGAAGAAGTCAACTGGTCTGAATACTTTCTGAATGCACTGTATGTGTGTGTGTACCTCTCTCTCTCTCTCTCTCTCTCTCTCTCTCGCTCTCTCGCGCTCTCTCTCTCGCTCGCTCTCTCGCTCTCTCTCTCTCTCTCTCTTTCTCTCTTTCTCGCTCTCTCTCTCTCTCTCGCTCTCGCTCTCTCTCTCTCGCTCTCTATCTCTCTCTCTCTCTCTCTCTCTCTCTCTCTCTCTCTCTCTCTCTCTGTGTGTGCCTGTGTTCATTCTTGGCCGATGCCGTGGTCTGCCAGCCCTGTGGAGCAGTGCTCTGGTCTGTCACTTTTGTTTGAATAGGTAATGTGGAGCTGTTCAGGCTGAAGAGACATGAGCTGGAATCGCTTGTTAGGACACATGATCAAAAGCTGCTCTCTGCACTCTGCCAATCAAACCTCTTGTCACCCTGTGAAGCAGACGTTAAATAGATTTTTCGGCTGTATGCCGCGGGCAGTCTGCCAGCCTGACATGCGAACTTTTACTAAAAGATACTAGCTCCACCACTCCTCCCCTTCCTCTCTCACCCCCAAAACTCCTCCTTCATCTCCCCCTCCCCTCCCTCTCTCTCCTGCCACAGCACTGCCCCTCTGCTTCCAGGCTAGTGAACAGAGCCCAGAGCTAAATGACATGGCTAAGTGTGGGGCACAGGGAGCACGCTCCACTCTCACTCTCCAGCCTGCCTTCTCTGAACGATGGATTTAGTATGCAGTCCAAACAGAACCCATACACACCACACCACGACTGCCTCCTAGGAGTTAGGAGAGACAGGGGAGTCCTGACAGAACAAGAACAGCATAGGTGGTTGCAGCTAGGTCCGTCTAAAGTGGAGCTCTCCCTCTTTGAGATGACAAAACAAGCAGCTGCTTCTTCAGTGTGCCATTCTTCGCTGCGTTGGGATCACCTTCCCTCTTCTCATATTCCCATTAGTCAACAGTAGCAACTGCTGCGGAGCATTCCGGGAGCCATCTTCCCAGGATTCAGCTGTTGACTCTGTCCCCCTGCGCCTGAGGAGCACAACGCTCCCATTGTGTTGCTGGCCCAGTGGCTGCACAGGAACCCCCTGATAGGAGGAAACGGGTGTCTTAGGGAGACAAATCACAGCCAGGGCCTTACAGAGGCCTGTTTGTGTTCAGCCACACTCCCCATAGGTGCATCCCATCAGCTGGACCTCAGCCCTGGCCCAGACCTATAGTACAGCCAACCATAATGGATTGGGACTCAATTATACTGAAACATATTGCTTCATTTTAAAAATGATTGAGAAGCTATGGAAGAGTTTTTATGTATTTTGTTCTATGAATTTCCATGTGACTTTAAACAGACTAAAAGATAAAACAGTGTAGAATAACAGCTTGTATAGAATAGGAGTGTACTGGAGACTACACTTTCAGCAGCTTTAATAGCCTGGCTGTTTTATGTGACCCCTCAGTATTTGGAATGCAACAGTGAGGGCAGAATGCTGACACACAAGAAGGCAGAGCCCATTAATGCTCCTAAATCTGTCATTGTGCTGGAGCTGTAGATCTGGAAATAGCAGACTCCTTTATGCAGAACAGGGACCGATATGGACAGGATTTACGTAATCAGACTGGAGGGTGGAGGAGATGGGAGGTGTGTGTGTGTGTGTGTGGGGGGGGGGGGGGCAGACATGGGCACAACAGAGCTTCTGCCAGGACAATGGGAAACTTGGGGATGAGGGCCAATTGGATAGACAGTAGGACATTAGAACAGGGTTGTGTGTGTGTGTGTGCGTGTGTGTGCGTGTGTGTGCGTGTGTGTGCGTGTGTGTGTGTCTGAGAGGGGTTATACTGGGAAAGTCTCTGCCCAGTATCACTGTCCAAGCCTTGGCGTTGGGTTCCCAGGCATTCTCCACACATAACTGGACAAAAGAGCTGGTGTCATCTGACCGGGGATGAAAATAGTGTCAATGTAACCCACACCATGGGCACAGACGGGCCCTGTGGCCTGCTAATGATTTCAGGGCACATCGCATGCTTGTTTTATAAGACTATGGTACGTCAGCCATCCAGCTAGCAAATCTGCCTCGGTACAGGCAGACATGACAGATTACACAGATCCTCCTTGTACCATATTTGCATTGTTTTCCACCTAACACTGAGAATGAATATTTTACACTCCACTTTGATGTCTGCCTCTTGAACAGAGAGACTGTTTAATCACTTGTGATAAAACAAATGTCTGCCCTCACTCTCTTTCTCTCCCACCCTGTTCAATAACATTTCACATGTGCCAAGAGATGAGATTAGGATGTCAGAAGAAACGGATAGGAACATGTTTTATTGCGCTGCAAAGCTTGAGTGCTGATGATTATAATTATTCGGCGAACACCATCTCTCGTTGGGAGTGCCCCCGATATCATTTTAAGCCTGCGGAGGCCGAGTGGTTAATATGGTTTAAGACCCTGGCATCCATTACATGTCATGAAGTTCCAATGATAGGTTAAAGTTATGACTTTGGATTATAATTAATGATCGCTGGGCTGGAAGGACATTTTCCTCTATCTTATCATAATGCTGCAATTAGTGATTTGTGTGGTGAGGCACCCCACTTTCTCCTCCCCTCTTCTCTCTCACTCTTCCTGTCTGTTTGTAGTTCTCTCCTGGGTGCCAGTTGGCTTCATGGCGGCTACCGTAAGACTTCTGTTGTTAACTTTTTGTTAAAGTCATGGCTGGGCAATGAGCTCAGCCTCACATGAGATCTGAATTATTCCATCCTTGCACAGCTTGTCTCAGTCTGTGTGGCTCTGTATCCCAGAGAAAGGGGATGGCTTGTTTCAAAGAAAAATACGGCTGCCATTGTTGCAGAACCATTTTGGAACAATAGTGCATTGAGACGTTTAGCTGTGGGCCAGCGAAGGGGACTTCCTAGAAATTTGAATTCTTAACCTTTGAAGTACTATGGTTACTTCATCATCCTAATTCTCCCTGGTCTGGCTGGCCTAGCATCATAAATGTCTATTGTGTTCAGTCTCAGAGATAGAGATATTCAATACAAAAACTGGTTGAGCCCTTGCATATGAGAACATTTGTACATGCAGTGCTGCTTAGCCTTAACCAATTTAATATTCTGGCACCGTACCAGTTGTTCAGATCATGGCTCAATTACTTTGTAAACTAAAACATATCAGACA
The DNA here is from genome assembly GCF_901001165.1 of Salmo trutta. NCBI lineage: Eukaryota > Metazoa > Chordata > Actinopteri > Salmoniformes > Salmonidae > Salmo > Salmo trutta. The sequence goes on from NC_042968.1 coordinate 24,841,027, forward strand.
GTTTGAGGCGGTGTGTGTGTGTGTGTGTGTGTGTGTGTGTGTGTGTGTGTGTGTGTGTGTGTGTGTGTGTGTGTGTGTGTGTGTGTGGAGGTCGTCATCTAAAAATAGTGACCTTTGGACTCTCCGTCCATAGAGCAATGTGTGCACATCCTGAACTCTGACATCCCAGTAAACAAAGCTGGTTCATAAACATCTTTAATTGCTGCTTGGTAGAAACTGAGAATGTCACAGACTGCAATAGCAAATAGGCGCCCCTTAATTAGACAAAGTAAAGTTTTATTTGAATATTTACAGTGCCTACGGAAAGTATTCAGACCCCTTGACTTTTTCCACATTTGTTACGTTACAGCCTTATTCTAAAATGGATTAAATAAATACAAATCCTCAGCAATCTACACACAATACCCCATATGACGAAGTTAAACAGTTTTTTAGAAATGTTTGCTAATTTATAAAACTTAAAAAAAGATACCTTATGAGGTCCCACAGTTGACAGTGTATGTCAGAGCAAAAACCAAGCCATGAGGTCGACGGAATTGTCCGTAGAGCACCGAGACAGGATTGTGTCCAGGCACAGAAGGGAGGATACCAAATAATGTCTGTAGCATTGAAGGTCCCCAAGAACACAGTGGCCTCCATCATTTTTAAATGGAAGAAGTTTGGAACCACCAATACTCTTCCTAGAGCGGGCCGCCCGGCCAAACTGAGCAATCGGGGGAGAAGGGCCTTGGTCACGGAGGTGACCAAGAACCCGATAGTCACTCTGCCAGAGCTCTAGAGTTCCTCTGTGGAGATGGGAGAACCTTCCAGAAGGACAACCATCTCTGCAGCACTCCACCAAGCAGGCCTTCATGGTAGAGTGGTCAGATGGAAGCCACTCCTCAGTGAAAGGCACATGACAGCACGCTTGGAGTTTTCCAAAAGACACCTATAGACTCTCAGACCATGAGAAACAAGATTCTCTGGTCTGATGAAACCAAGGTTGAACTCTTTGACCTGAATGCCAAGCATCACGTCTGGAAGAAACCTGGCACCATCCCTACGGTGAAGCATGGTGGTGACTGCATCATGCTGTGGGGGTGCTTTTCAGCGGCAGGGACTGGGAGACTAGTCAGGATCGAGGCAAAAATGAAAAGAGCAAAGTACAGAGAGATCCTTCATGAAAACCTCCTCCAGAGCACTCAGGACCTCAGACTGGGGCAAAGGTTTACCTTCCAACAGGACAACGACCCTAAGCACACAGCCAAGACAACGCAGGAGTGGCTTTGGGACAAGTTTCTGAATGTTCTTGAGTGACCCAGCCAGAGCCCAGACTTGAACCCAATCGAAGATCTCTGGAGAGACCTGAAAATAGCTGTGCAGCGACGCTCCCCATCCAACCTGACAGAGCTTGAGAGGATCTGCAGAGAAAATGGGAGAATCTCCCCAAATACAGGTGTGCCAAGCTTGTAACGTCATACTCAAGAAGACTTGAGTAATAGCTGCCAAAGGTGCTTCAACAAAATACTGAGTAAAGGGTCTGAATACTTATGTAAATTATATATTTCTGTTTAATTGTTTTTATAAATTAGCAAAAATGTGTCATTATGGGGTATTGTGTGTAGATTAATGATGAAAAAAATACAATTAAATACATTTTTTGACTAAGGCTGTAATCTAACAAAATGTGGAAAAAGGGGTCTGAATACTTTCCGAATTATGTCATGTGCCTTTCACTGAGGAGTGGCTTCCGTCTGGCCACTCTACCATGAAGGCCTGCTTGGTGGAGTGCTGCAGAGATGGTTGTCCTTCTGGAAGGTTCTCCCATCTCCACAGAGGAACTCTAGAGCTCTGGCAGAGTGACTAAATCATTATATGTAAAGTAATCTTGTTGAATTTATATGTACGGTACCAGGTACTGTATATGCTTTTGCCATGTTCTCAACATATCTGCACACACACACACACACACACACACACACACACACACACACACACACACACACACACACACACACACACACACACACACACACACACACACACAGACACACACACACACATACGCATGTACACTCACACCAACACACACTGAAAATAAAGTGAAGTAATATAAAGCCTAAAAGCATAGTATGCACCTGTAATTATCATGGATGAAATATCCTGGATGGACCTGGAGATTATACCATTATATCAGTGTTACCATGCTTATAAAGTCTTTCTTTTTTCACTTTAGTATCACTTCTTTTGTATTAAGGCAGCATTTACATTCTGTGTATAATGTAGAGGAATCTGTGAAGCACATCGGCGTTGCCTCTAAACGTTTAAGATAAAATAACGTTTGGGGGGCTATGCCAGACACTTGGCTTCACTGCACATTTAATCATTCATGTGGATCCGATTAGTATTTTTTTGTCAGGCACATATTAATTTAGTAAATCCCATAGATCAGCCATGATCACAGTAAGCAGCGTTATCCACACACTTCTATTCATTTAACACAGATGAATAAATGGGAATGTTTTGGAGCATTGATTAGCAACAGAGTTTCTATCTGACAGTTAGATTGCAGGGTACCCAACAAAAATCGTCTCCTCTGCAAGGTACCCAGTAATTTAATTCTTGTGTGAAATTATTATAATTTATTACAGTGTGTGGACCCTAATGATTACCGACATCAAATGGAAATTATAAATTCAAATGAAGTCTACATCTCTCTCGTAATGCTCATCTTCACAGTGTTGAGACCCTGATCAGCACTGGCTCCTTTCTCTGTCATTCTACTTTTCATTTATTTACCTCCTAAGACGGACTTGCTTATTTTTATGTTTATCATTATGTGTGATTTAAGCTGTCTCTACTTCATTTCAGCAAGGTGTTCATTACATGTTCTTATCTTTTAGTTTCCTGTCTGAATAAGCCTTCATTATCACTTGAGAAACTTTCCGGTGTAGGTATAGGCTGTGTAACTTTAGAAGGTATTCAACCTGCTCTTTTATGGCTTAAGGCAGTCTCTTTGAAGGAGGTAAACATTTGATTATTTATTTGCTTTTCAGTTTTTTCTTTGCTTTCAGTTATTTCTATATAGAAATACCAGAAAACAATGTCTTAAACTTTCTAATTACTGTACCTCGAGTGTCCTGGAATAAGCTCTGAACACTACTGATGTCTTTGTGTTCCACAGTAATACACATTTTAATTAAATTATTAGTATTAGAAATGTAGTATAGCAACAGCCTCAGCTGCCTTAATAGGGCGGAGAGAGGAGGAGAGGGGGTGAGGAGGAGAGGAGGAGAGGAAGAGAGGGGGAGAGGGGGAGAGGAAGAGAGGAAGAGAGGAAGAGAGGAAGAGAGGGGGAGAGGAGGAGAGGAGGAGAGGGGGCGAGGAGGAGAGGAGGAGAGGAGGAGAGGAGGAGAGGGGGAGAGGGGGAGAGGAGGAGAGGGGGGCGAGGAGGAGAGGAGGAGAGGGGGCAAGAAAAGTAAATGTTGCTATCCAAGCATTTAATGGTGGTAGTTCTTAAAAGTGACCTTGTGGGGTAGAGAGAGAGAGAGGAGCTGGAGTCTAGAGCACAGTGGAGCAGCACGGCACAGCAGAGCACAGCGGCTGGCTCCTTCCAGCTGCACACATGGCATCCATCGGGGGCACAATCACGCACAGTCCCAACACCTCAGGCTCGGACATATGTTGAGTTTTATTTCATTCTTCTGACATTAATCCTATTCACCAGCTGTTCTGCCAGCTGCCACTCTCCGGCTTAAGAGGAGATTGCAGTTTTGGGGGCTCTGAGTCCTGGTTTATCTTGGCTCCTCATCTCCCCTCACTAAGTTTTGATTGGATTTTCCCCCCTCTTCCTTCTCCAGGTTCCTTGAGTTGCATACTTCCTAGCTTCTTGCTATCGTTCTTTTTTCTTATTTCAACTTCGTATTTTCTCTCTCTCCTTTATGTAGATAAGAGAGCTTTAGGGTTGTGTTTTAAGCTGCATCCAAGCCCTTCTCTGGCCAGGGGCCCTTTCAGATTGCTGGCTGGCAGTACTGCGGTGTTCACTGCCTGCCTCTCCTCTCTTCTCCTTTGGACCGGCTCACATTTATAATTCACACACAGTTCTTTCATATGGTCACCGCTATCTCATAACAGGCTGCACAGAGACCCACTCCTAGGGGGCAAGGTAGCTGGCACTCCTCTCCATGTACGCAGGCTGGCCAGATGCTGCTCCCCAGCCAGTCCCTCTGGTCTAGACAGGATGGAGAGAGTGCAGAAATCTCACGCTTTTACACACTTAATGAAGGAGGGAATCTAACTGGGCTGGAGCCTCTTCACCCACGTCCTCTAGTAGCATTTCCTTTGGATTAGCTTCACCTCAGCCTTAACAGTTATCATTATTGACATATCAGGCCTGACATATTTCACATTTATGTGCATTGTCTGGAAGCATTTCCCAGTGTTCTCTGTAGTTTCTGCTGAAGTACTGCTTCGTGGATGACAGGCCGGGGCTGCATGAATTGATCATTGCTCACTGCTCACTTTAATAATTCATGGCTGATTGCCACAAAGTCCCGCAGTAAAATGGATTGGGAGAGGTCACGTGTTGCCCTGCTCAAGAGGTGAAGCCTCGTGGGGACAGTTAATTCATATACAGTATGCTTGATAGACACGTGTCCTATTTAGAGGTCAGCTGTGGAGCCATGGGCGGTAGTGGATACCAGAGCCTGGAATGACAGGGTCACTGCTGTAGGCTTAGCACCTCGGCTCCTATGGATAAAGAGAAAACAGGACGAGTGGTTACCTCAGCACTAACAGCCCCCGGCCAACCAGGACATTTCTCCTACTAATTTACAACTGATTATTACAACTACACCTTTCGTTAAAGCAGCCTGGAGATTTAGGTTTAGGTCTATGTTTAGGTCCATGTTACACACACACATACCACTGTACATGAGGATTGCAGCTTTTGCCCTCTGATTTAGTTGAATGTCTTCTGGTTTAGTACATCCAGATGGACCTTTAGGCTCTCAAGGTCCGTTTAAGTGTGTGTGTGCACAGGTCAGTGATTGTTTAACGTTATCCTCATGTCGTTAGCAAAATCTTCCAATGACCCCTGACCTGTAACAGAGAGCCCAGACCACACCCGTTAGGCTTAAGGACGTGAGTGTGTAAGGACATAAGGGTGTGTGAGGGGTTCCTCCTTGAGCCTGAGTTGCAGAATATCCCAGGCTGGTTGTGTTCTATTTATAGTGGCTGTTGGCAAGCTGGGATGGTGTCTATAGGGGAGCCTACAGGTGACTAACAGGGATGCTCACCAAGTGGAATAATGAATAGTATTAGGTGTCAATTAAATCAAGCTTTTGCCAAGGTGCAGGTGCGCCACAATGTACTGGCACATCTTAAGGAGCCAGGCCTCTTCACCCATGCATGCCAACGGCTGCATTTGCATATTAAAGAGCTGAAATTATTTAACTGAAGCAAAAAGTCTTGTGGAAATGAAAAGAGGTTATTAAAACTGTTGACAAGGAGGCAAGGTAATTGCCTGAAAATGAGCAACGATGCCACTGTTGTACACAGAATAGTGTTGTTTTTTCTCTCTCTCCTCTCTTTAGCGTTTGCATTGTGCGATGCCGCCCGGGTGTGTAACCTATTACGTTTAGATTGCTCCCTTGCAATTAGTGCCCTTTTTGTCCTCCCTTCAATAAGGCCATGATTATGGAGACTTCAGGAGGATCTGCATTCCTCATCCAACAGCTGTTGTCTCTGGAACTACCGGTGGAATGACAAAACATGTTTTCTCACTGCGTTTCACTTTTCTGCCGGCTTCTTGTAATTATTGTGTTTTATTTGCTGCGATGATGGGGTCTTCTTTTTACTGCCTCTGTGATTAAGATATTCACAAGATTCCCTCAGAGTTAGTGAGAATCTTTTTGTAAATCTTGACTTTGTAAGTTTGTTTTCCATACAGAGTGGGGTAGATTGGGGAGAGAAGAGACTGGGGAACGGGTCCATACAGAGTGAGGTAGATTGGGGAGAGAAGAGACGGGAACGGGTCCATACAGAGTGAGGTAGATTGGGGAGAGAAGAGACTGGGGAAAGGGTCCATACAGAGTGAGGTAGATTGGGGAGAGAAGAGACTGGGGAAAGGGTCCATACAGAGTGAGGTAGATTGGGGAGAGAAGAGACGGGAACGGGTCCATACAGAGTGAGGTAGATTGGGGAGAGAAGAGACTGGGGAAAGGGTCCATACAGAGTGAGGTAGATTGGGGAGAGTAGAGACTGGGGAAAGGGTCCATACAGAGTGAGGTAGATTGGGGAGAGAAGAGACTGGGGAAAGGGTCCATACAGAGTGAGGTAGATTGGGGAGAGAAGAGACTGGGGAAAGGGTCCATACAGAGTGAGGTAGATTGGGGAGAGTAGAGACTGGGGAAAGGGTCCATACAGAGTGAGGTAGATTGGGGAGAGAAGAGTACTTGGGGAAAGGGTCCATACAGAGTGAGGTAGATTGGGGAGAGAAGAGACTGGGGAACGGGTCCATACATGATGGAGGTAGATTGTGGGAGAGTAGAGACGGGGGAAAGGGTCCATACAGAGTGAGGTAATTGGGGAGAGAAGAGACTGGGAAAGGGGTCCATACGAGTGAGTAGATTGGGAGAGAAGAGACGGGAACGGGGTCCATACAGAGTGAGGTAGATTGGGAGAGAAGAGACTGGGGAAAGGTCCCTACGAGTGAGGTAGATTGGGGAGAGAAGAGACTGGGGAAAGGGTCCATACAGAGTGAGGTAGATTGGGGAGAGAAGAGACTGGGGAAAGGGTCCATACAGAGTGAGGTAGATTGGGGAGAGAAGAGACTGGGGAACGGGTCCATACAGAGTGAGGTAGATTGGGAGAGAAGAGACTGGGGAAAGGGTCCATACAGAGTGAGGTAGATTGGGGAGAGAAGAGACTGGGGAAAGGGTCCATACAGAGTGAGGTAGATTGGGGAGAGAAGAGACTGGGGAAGGGTCCATACCGAGTGAGGGTAGATTGGGGAGAGAAGAGACTGGGGAAAGGGTCCATACAGAGTGAGGTAGATTGGGGAGAGAAGAGACTGGAGAACGGGTCCATACAGAGTGAGGTAGATTGGGGAGAGAAGAGACTGGGGAAAGGGTCCATACAGAGTGAGGTAGATTGGGGAGAGAAGAGACTGGGGAACGGGTCCATACAGAGTGAGGTAGATTGGGGAGAGAAGAGACTGGGGAAAGGGTCCATACAGAGTGAGGTAGATTGGGGAGAGAAGGACTGGGGAAAGGGTCCATACAGAGTGAGGTAGATTGGGGAGAGAAGAGACTGGGGAAAGGGTCCATACAGAGTGAGGTAGATTGGGGAGAGAAGAGACTGGGGAAAGGGTCCATACAGAGTGAGGTAGATTGGGGAGAGAAGAGACTGGGGAAAGGGTCCATACAGAGTGAGGTAGATTGGGGAGAGAAGAGACTGGGGAAAGGGTCCATACAGAGTGAGGTAGATTGGGGAGAGAAGAGACTGGGGAAAGGGTCCATACAGAGTGAGGTAGATTGGGGAGAGAAGAGACTGGGGAAAGGGTCCATACAGAGTGGGGTAGATTGGGGAGAGTAGAGACTGGGGAAAGGGTCCATACAGAGTGAGGTAGATTGGGGAGAGAAGAGACTGGGGAAAGGGATTCATATTGTCTCTCTAGGACCGGATCTGACTGAGCGATTCTCAGGGTTACAAATTCAGCCCTGAGTTAAATAGATAATAGAATGAGGTATTTTCATTTAGAGTGGAGAAGAATAGCTTCAAATTGACTTGTTGCCCTCACCAAATTGAACGCAACCTGCTTTATTCTCCTAACCTTGACATATTTGTACACAAACAGTATAACTCAGCCTATCGCTTTCATTCTAGGAGCCTTTCTTTTTGCCAATATTATTAAAAGCACTCTAGAAGTTCTCTGAAAATAATTATGAACCTAACTACCACTATTTGTACAAGTGTGTCCTCCAACTCAGCGAGTCCTCTAGCTAGCTCACTGAGAGCACTCCTACTCTAAAACGCTGCCTCTCGCTGGGCTCTTAATGAAAGCTATCCTCCATCCAGCCCACAGCCTCTGTTTATAAGGCTCTGCCGTACTGAGGAGGAAATAATTTATATGGCCAATGTCAGTTGATCATTGATTTAGTAATGGCATGTTTCCCCCGGAGGCTCTAACCACTAATACTGTATACAGGGCTGATGCTGAGACTCCTGTGACTCTCACAGATAGCTCTCTCTCTCCATCCTCCACCACAATGAGCCGTCACTTAGAGCAAAACAAACACTCCACTAGCAGCCACTAGTCACATACAGTATCTGTAGAGATAATATCATAGCCTGAGAAATAAAGCCTACTGTCAGTGGCTGTTACAGTATGTATGTTGAAGCAGCAGCAGTGATAGCGGGACCTGGTGGACAGACAGAGAGTGGGATGCTGGATGGATGGATGGATTCCTGGCTGGGTGTTGTGTTGTCATCCTTCAGGATCTCTCCCCCTGTCCTGCGTGGGTCTCAGTGTTGAGGAGGATTGATGAGGGAAATTGCTTCTTCCTGTTGAGGGATTACAATAGGCGTGTGAGTGAGTGAGTGGGCCGCAGGCTGCAGGCAGGCAGGGTGGTGAGGGCACGGAGCGGAGGGAGGGAGGGACAGATGTGTTGGCATAGGGCCACCGGGCATGGCCCACTGAGAGACAGAGAGGGAGACAGACAGGAGGACACCCAGAGACTACTTCCCCCGCAGGGAGGAAAGCACAGTCTCATGATGCCTGGGAAAAGACCTACGGGCACAACTCACTCTGTCTATCCTTCCGACTGTATGATAAAACACACAGAAGATATGAGACACGAGGTTGTCTATTTAATGTGCCTCACGTGGCTTTATTTAATGTGTTCATGGTTGATACCCCAATGCCAATCGTTAAAGTCATTTCCCAAGTAGATAACAACATGAATCATGAATCATTAAGATATTATTTTTACGGACCATTTCAAATCCAAATTGACAAGGTTTGATTTGCTTGTTAGTGTATTTATTTGTGCCGTCTGTGTTTTCCTCTTGGTGATTTGAACTTAACCGTGCGGTGCATCCAATGATACTCTGATTGAACCACTCTGTTTAGGGCCGCAATAAAACAATACATTAGTTAACAACTCTCCCTCAGCTTGGCACATGCAGAAGTCTTTATGACCAGCTTGCGCTCACTTTATTAACAGTAACTTATTACAATATGCTCAATAAAACACTAATTCAGCTTTATAAACGGGTGCTTTAAAATGTTTGAGAGAGACAGAGAGATTAGCTTTTATTTATTTGATCTTCTAAAGAGGCTGGGGGTGAGATTGTCAGCAGTGCTTACCTGCCTCTTAGGGTTACACTGTTGTGGTTTCTGTTCAACATGGGATTCTGGCAGTGCTCAGTGCCAGGTGCTGAAAGCCCTGTTTATACCAAACACTAGCCCAGAAACATCCCTTTGTTCAGATTTATGAGCACCATTAGTTCTTGTTTGAATGTAGTGAAAGACTAAGTCTAATGTAGCCAGCTCATCTTTGCTCTAGGTGCCTCAATCCCTCTGACTTTTCACCCACATCAGACAGATTACAGGATAGCTGCATGAACAAGCTGTGTACCAGACCACAATGGAGATAGTAGATAGAAACATATTGTAGTTGGCAGTATCAGGTCATTGGCAGGCTTTACATTGCAACATGGTGCCGCCAGGAAATGAGCAAGAAACTTGGAAGAAGTGGAGAAGGGGCGGGGCCTGTATCCAGCTCCGTAAAGCCCTAGAGAACACACAATGAGGAAGAACAGACAGTCTTAGGGTGCTGGGCCCGCTCCCCACTTCCTCCTCCAGGGGAACATTCTGGAGTAGTTTTGTCTCGTATGTTGCTATCTGTGCTAGTGGCAGAGCAGTGGGGGTTGCTGCCAGGCGAGGGTCCCCAGGGGCCTGTGGTATCGGCGGGGCCGGAGGACGGAGGAAGTTGGTACGGGTCCAGTGGGGCCGGCCGGGCTCAGTGACAAGCTGAGCTGTCTGCCGCGGGGACGCTGGGAAAATGTAAATAAGAGTCTGATAAGAGCTATTGTTTTCATTCCATTCTCATCCTGTCTCAATGGGCTGCTCCAGAGCTGCACAGCATTTTATCTCAGAGGAGAGAGGGAGAAAGAGAGGGAGGAAGAGAGGGAGAAAGAGAGAGGGAGATATTTAAGAGTCCCTCTTAGGAAAATAGAAAATAAGCTCAAAGGGACTCTTCATTTATCTTGTTCAAGCGTTTTTCAATGACAAGCCAACTACATGATTCCACTTTCTGCAGACTTTGGTATCTCTATCCCCACAAAGATAGACAGAAATCCACAGATATTGACAGCCACAATGCAACATACAATATAAACATTGTGTTGGTTTTAAGATATTCAATATAAATCACCTGGATTTGAATATTCTACCTTTTCCTATTAAAAATATTTGGTTTTGATTACAAGACCAATGAGGTGTGATAGTTGTATGATTTGTTACAAGCTCTGTCTAAAAATGAACACTGTGCACCTACTGCTCACATCTTAATATGACAGTAACTATTATTCTGATATAACAGTGTTTCCATTGGCATGTTTAATCTCTCCAGAGAAGACGGACAGGAATTTGAGAAATTAAAACAGCACACGCATACACACACTACTGTTAATCTAAATTCCTCTAAAAATGGTTTAGCCTTTCTAAGACTGCTGTGAAATAAGCCAGACGACTGAGTCATTTTGTGTGTGTTTTCCTAAAGTATGCCTGCATGAAAATTATAGCAGCAATATTTTCATTTGGGTATGCCTATTTGGTTCTAAGCTGTTGGAGCATTGAAAGGTGTTTCTAAGTTATTTTATACACTAATCCAGGCCATTATTCACTCTCCCAGGTGGAAAAGAGAAAGCGCAGGCAAGCAGGCAGGCAGGCTCTCTTGCACATTCCAGCTGTAGGCTGTCTTGTGTGAGGGCTTGGCAGGCTGTGTCTGGCCCAGGGTTGGGGATGGAGGTGCAGTATGGAGGAGTCAGGGAGCGGCCACTCTCAGGGTAGGGGAGGAGGAGGAGGAGGAGGAGGAGGGAAAAGTGGGAGGGGTGGAGTAGAATGGGAGCTGGCACCATATTATCTACAACAGTTGGTGCATTCCTTAATGATCAAGTGCGGGAGAAGCATCTGTGGTGATGTGTGTGTATGTACATACATCTGTGTGTGGGTTTCTGTGAAAGTATGTGTGTATATATTATCATGAGTTGGTGAGTGAGTGTTTGTGTGTTTGTGTGAGTGTTTGTGTGTTTACAACCCTTTCACAGTGCTGTAAAAGAAAGCATGTTCTTTCTGCCTGAGTCGGTAGAGGAGTGTGTTGATGTTGTTGTGTATCTGTACTGAGGGAGGGCTGTTATCTGTGGGAGTGTGTTGATGTTGTTGTGTATCTGTACTGAGGGAGGGCTGTTATCTGTGGGAGTGTGTTGATGTTGTTGTGTATCTGTACTGAGGGAGGGCTGTTATCTGTGGGAGTGTGTTGATGTTGTTGTGTATCTGTACTGAGGGAGGGCTGTTATCTGGGGGAGTGTGTTGATGTTGTTGTGTATCTGTATTGAGGGAGGGCTGTTATCTGGGGGAGTGTGTTGATGGGGATAAGTCCGGGAGGGAGAGGAAGCTTGCTCACCCAGGGGTGAAGCCCATGGAAGAGGAGCGGAACTCAGTCACTCCCCCTGCCCTCAACCCCTGTGTTTCTGTGATCCCACTGCCAGGCGGGGAAACAGGGAGTCAACACACACACACACACACACACACACACACACACACACACACACACACACACACACACACACACACACTGCTCCTCTCTCATCCCGGGTCAGGGGGACAAACTGTGAGTTGGGGATTGGAAAGTCAATAAAGCAGAAGTAATGTTATAATGACCTGAGCCTGTGATGTCCTGTTGGCCTCTCTGCCACGGAGGAAGTGGACAATCAAACAAAATGGCCACTCCGCTTGATCTTTTTGAAAGCCAACGTTAAACAGAGGCAGGCTAACCATTGAGCCCCTATTACTCCCAGCCTCCCAGTCCCTCTGAACTCGATGTGTTTTCATAGTGAGGTATCATGTTTGGATTGTGGAAGTGAAGGGTGAGGACATTACACCCGGATAAAAGGAATCATCAGCTGTGTACTTTCTAAACTGTTTACATCTCCTCAGTCAGAGGAAGAGAGAGGATAATAATGGGAGAATGATCCAAACCATTTAGGATATCTCTCTCTCTCTCTCTCTCTCTGTCTCTCTCTCTCTGTCTCTCTCTCTGTCTCTCTCTGTCTCTCTCTCTCGTCTCTCTCTCTGTCTCTCTCTCTCTGTCTCTCTCTCTCTGTCTCTCTCTCTCTCTCTCTCTGTCTCTCTCTCTCTGTCTCTCTCTGTCTCTCTCTCTCTCTCTGTCTCTCTCTCTCTGTCTCTCTCTGTCTCTCTGTCTGTCTCTCTCTGTCCTTGTCTCTATCTGTCTTTCTCTGTCTCTCTCTCTCTCTGTCTCTCTCTCCTGTCTCTTCTCTCTCTCTCTCTCTTCTCTCTCTCTCTCTCTCTGTCTCTCTCTGTCTCTCTCTCTCTGTCTCTCTCTCTGTCTCTCTATTCTCTCTGTCTCTCTCTCTCTCCTCTCTGTCTCTCTGTCTCTCTCTCTCTCTCTCTCTCTGTCTCTCTCTCTCTGTCTCTTCTGTCTCTCTCTGTCTCTCTCTCTCTCTCTCTCTGTCTCTCTCTCTGTCTCTCTCTGTCTCTCTCTCTCTCTCTCTCTCTCCTCTGTCTCTCTTCTCTGTCTCTCTGTCTCTATCTCTCTGTCTCTCTCTGTCTCTCTCTGTCTCTCTCTATCTTGTCTCTCTCTCTCCTCTCTCTGTCTCTCTCTCTCTCTCTTGTCTCTCTCTCTATATCTATACTTTCCTCCTCTCTCTGTCTCTCTCTCTCTCTGTCGTCTTCTCTCTCTTGTTCTCTCTCTCTCTTTGTCTCTCTCTCTCTGTCTCTCTCTTGTTCTCTTTCTCTGTCTCCTCTCTATCTGCTTCTCCTCTCTCTCTCTCTTCTGTCTCTCTCTCTCTCTCTCCTTCTCTGTCTCTCTCCTCTCTTGTCCTCTCTCTCTCTTGTCTCTCTCTGTTCTCTCTCTCTGTCTCTCTGCTCTCGTCGTCTCTCTCTCCTCTCTTCGTCTCTCTCTCTCTGTCTCTCTCTTTCTGTCTCTCTCTCTTTGTCTCTCTCTCTGTCTCTCTCTGTCTCTCTCTCTCTCTCTCTGTCTCTCTCTTCCTCTCTCTCTGTCTCTCTCTGTCTCTCTCTCTCTCTGTCTCTCTCTCTCTCTCTCTCTCTGTCTCTCTCTCTCTGTCTCTCTCTGTCTCTCTTGCATGTCTCCTATTTTGTACAGTATAATGGAAATGAATATATCTGAAACATGAACAATGAAATTAAATATCAAATGTATTGTATAATGCTACATCTTTACACAACAGATCTTGATCTAGATGATAATTGTAGTCTGTTCGTTCCACTGCCTCCAGAGCACGTGATGAGTACAATGACCTGAAAACACAAAGCACTCCTAAGACAATCCCTGAAGGCATCCAGAAGTATGTTTTTATGAATTGTACCCTTTAGTTGGCAGAAGGAGACCACAAATGAGCCATTGTCAGGAGAGTGGTTAAACCATTCCTGATGGAGCCCCAAAGCTTTCTGTGAACTGCAACAATGTCTGCTTTTGCTGTTTGCCCTTTACTCCCTTTCAGAGTGAACAAACCCTGTCTTACACTCCATGATGTCATCTTCAGGCAACATGACACTCGAGGACAATCTGTTTAGGGCTCCTGTTTTCAGGAACCGTCATGTCAGTTAACACGGAGCCTGACTTAGAAACAGCAGCAGAATGGTTCTATATTTACTAGAGAGGACACATCATTCTGGAACAGCTGACATGCACTCTTAACTATCTATCAAGCCTTAACCAGTGTATGAAGGTATGAGAGGAGATCTAGGACTGCTCTCATGGGTAAGTCAGGCATCAGCTGGTGGGTAAGTCCACGGTGGCAGCCCCACTTTGTGAGTAGGAGACAGATAGACAGATAGACAAACAGACAGACAGACAGCAGGGCCCTGCTCAGTACTAATCCTGGATCTTGGTATAGTGGCTTGGCTGTTTTAGTGCAGTTCAGACGGGGGGCAGCGTGCCTGGGAGCCTGCAGTTTGACTTGGGGAGGGTGGAGGGGATGGGAGGAGAGACGGGGGTGGGTGGTGTTTGATGGGAACAGGCTGACCTCTGCGCAGCGCGGGGACCGGCGAGGCCCGGGTCGGCTGGGCCAGCAGTGTGTTCTTTATCAGCTACCCCAGCGACAGCATGGCAGATTCCAGCCATTCCTCCACTGATTCATTGTCAGCCGGACAAATGTTAATTGTTTTCATCACTGGTGGCTGTGAGAACACTCGGACACACCCTGTCTCACCCCTTACCTCCTTCTTAATGTCTCTGCACTGTCTCTGCCCTTACCATGGCTATATTGCCTCTCTCCCCCCTCTCTCACCCCATCTATCTGTCTCACCTTTTACCGTCTTCAATGTGTGCTCAAGAGTGAATGTGTTTTAATCTACCATCAGTAATTAGAGCTATTCAGTTGGGAAAGAAGTTAATGGTTTTTAGTTGTAATTAATAATATTAATTCTGAATGACAAGTGACATTGTTTTGTTTTGACCAAGAAGCTGTCAATATTTTGTTTTGACCGTTGGGGAGAAGACACCTTTAGTGTGTATGTGTGTATTAACATACACAGCTAGATTTGACAAGGAGTGTTGATGGGTGTGTTAGTTGTGTTAGTATTACTGGAGTGCTGAGGCATGCGGAGAAACTGACACTTGTGGCATGTGAATGACAACAGAGAAAGCACCTCTCTTTAGAAAGATATTTCCTCTACCTCCATTTTGTTATAAGAAGAAAGGGTTCAGGTTCCTTTTCATTGTTACACAAATACCAGTAATTCAATTCAAACTGAAATTACATGAATGAAATTGGAACCTTCAAAATATTATCGTAAAAATCTAAATACATTAAAAAAAAAATGAATTTGGATTTGACGTACCCTTTCCTGAAAGAAATCCGTTGGAGAAGTGAATTTTAAAATGAAAGCATTTTAAAAGGTCTCTTTTCTTTCCCATGTCTTTCAGAATCCAGTTGCATGGAAACACTTCTGTCAAAAGACTGGAAAGAGAAGATGGAAAGGCTCGACACGAGTGATCTTCTGGGAGAAGTAAAAGGTAAGCTTGATGCTGTGGTCACTCACAACCGCAGCGCTCTCTTGTAAAGAGTGTCTTAACGTGAGATTAACAAATCCTTCTATTCCTATCAGACATACATCATCTATACATAATCTAAGAAACAGGCTTGCACTCTGAAATTACACAAAAGCTCTTGGCTGCCTTCCCTAGTTCTTTTCTGTGCTTTCCTTATCTGTTATGTCAAAATGCCTCTGTCCAGAGCCCTCTCTTTAAATTCCAACCCCTTTTCCCAGTCTGTCATTTTGTTTGTGTCTGTGGTTTACTGTTAGAGACTAGGCTGTTGTCCGTGTGTCTGCTATATAAAACAATTAGACTAGAGACACTGCTTCCTACTCATGCAGTGTGTTCATGCCGAGAGAGGAGAGACGAGGGGAGATAGAGAAGAGAGGGGAAAGAAGAGAGAGGAAGGAAAGTGCAGAGACGGGGACTTCTAGGCCTCTCACATCTGAAAGGAATTCTGCCTTGATTCTGGTAGTGAACACCCTGCACAGCCCAGCTCTCCCTCCAAATCTGTATTTATGTGCAGGGAAGGTGGGCCTGGCCTGGGCTGGGCTGGGCTGGGCAGGCAGCTGTTTTTTTTGCAGGTCCAGTTCTTAGCAGTGACTGTTACTAAAAAGGTGTTTATGTAGCTAGCGAAGAGGAAGGAACAATACCAGCTGTCTGATAACACCAGGCTCTACCTCTCTCTCTCGCTCTCTCTCTCTACCTCTCCTTCTTTTCTCTATCACTCGCTTCCCTGCCAACCCCCATACTCTCAAGCCTGTACCTCGCAACACAAAATGGTGTATATTAATAATTGTATTATTAATATTTACAAGAATATACTCATATCTATATATCCATGTAATTTTAGCTAAACACAGACGATGCTGCTCTGCTCATCATGCACTATTGTAATCATCAGAACTATTCAAAGACACCAGAAAGTAGCATTCTGCTAGCGCGTGCACTGGAAATGTTTAGCTTTTTTATGATGTACTCCCACTTTAATAGCTCTTTTTATCATATGGTTGGCAATCATAAATAATATTTGTCCTTGGTTTTAATTATGGGATGACATTTTCTCTGTGTGCCGGGGAAGACAATAACTATTGCATGTAGTAATAAATATATTCATGGTCAATAACCTTAATGAGCTGAAATATAAATCATGTCTTGGTAAACCAGATTCATTGTAGCTGACCCTGTAGATCAAAGTGCAGTGGAACAAATGTTTAAAATGATTTAGCCTTTTGAAAGCAGATCTATTTAAATGACAGGGCATTTTTCTGTTTGATAAATGGTGAGGGTGAGGTTATTTCACAGCGGTGTAAACAGGTACGGATGGAGCCTGATAATGCCCACTGTGGCCTTTGTTGACTCACATGCAGGGAGACACAGTGAACACTAGACTTAGAAATATAACTACTTTTCATATCACACCGGTAGGCTGTCTAAGGTTTTTAATTAGCCTGCCATTTCATATGACTGTAGACATTTCAAAGGACTGCTTTGTGCTCCCCCTTACAAATGTATCTTTCTGCGTTTGAAGTCTGCCTGATGTAAATACTGCCAATTAAAAAGAAGCCCAGGGTTGGAGACACACAAGGTCCTCCTAATTAAAACACAAACAAAGGCACCAAGCAGAAAACACCTTCTGATTACGATCTAAAGTGTTATGATGAATCAGAGGCTGTATTAATTGTTAGGTTAAAATCAATACAAAGGGTAAGCATGCCTGTAGGTTTAAATTAACGGAGGACAGCGCTGGATAAAGGCTAACATCTGTAAAAGCTACATACTGCCACAGTGGCCTTGATACTCGTTCTCTACTCAGCGGACATTGAATCCGGAACCAATGGCATTGTACATTCTACCTAGACTACATCCTTTGTGGCATTGTTCCGTTGTTACAAAAGATTGCTTTTGATGTTCAAAGATAAATAAGTGAAATATAAAATTCTGTCCCTTTTGAACTGAAAGACTGGTAATTTGTACGTTTTTTTTCCTCACAAGGCTGCCTTCCTTTGAATTAACGGTAGAGAATCTAAAAGTCTCTGTAGTTTTTGCTCAACTGCTTTCCATATTTTCCACCTTATGAACCTGTCATGGATGGCACCTTGTCGTACTGTTGTCGCAAGAGGAGGAATCTGGTGGTTTAAGACTCGCAGTGGAATTATCACACAGGAGAAGACAATAGGTGGAACAGAATTTGACCGAAGGCTTCACTTCACCAATGAAAAGAACTGCATTCTTTTACACTATGCAGTTGTGTTCAAACATGCCCAGACTACATTATGCTCTTGGGGTAAAACACAAAGTACAGTAAACAAAACAATGGTATCAAAACATCTGAGGTTGGCTTTCCTTTATCTTACACCCAGTTCAACGCGACCAAGCATTTAGTGCCTCACATACATAGTTAAAGTGTATTGTCATGTGGTTTCCTGCGCTGGAATGGGTCTGTGGTTAAACTGATACTGGTACTTCCAGTAAAATGGAGTCAATCTGAACTGTTTTCATCGACACAGGATAGGAAGTATGCTTAACAGAGACATAGAGAATAGAATGATTTGGGTGTAATGATTTCAGATGTTTATCAGCCTTGTCCTTTAAGCTGTGAGAGATTAACAGCTGCAGGAAGAGAGAGGGAGGGAACGGTTTGTGAAGGAGTATTAGTGGTGGATTACTTTTCACCAGCCGATTCCAGATGTAACTGATTGTTTTCATACCTGAGCTAAGCTGTCAATCATGAGGAACGGTGAGAAGGGAGATGAGATCTCCTGAACAAAACCACAGAGCAAGAGAGGGAGGTGGCCTGGAGGACGTCCAAACCACAGAAAGGAGCAGAGAGGGTGGGGGGGGGGGAGAGAAAGCAAGATGGAGCAGAGAGGGAGAGGAGAGAGAGAACACAGAGAAAGATAGAGAGACCTGGGACATGGCTGCTCAGACATGAGGCTGTTTTAATTATGGTCCTTCAAAGAGAATCTCTTTCTGTGAAAGCTGTGCCACAACGGCAGAGAGATCTCATACACTATAGTATGTTTCCAGTACTCCTGTACTTTATTCTGGCTGTACTGTTTATGTTTCTAAATCTTTTTAAATTGTCAATGATGGGGAGGTGCCTATTGTGGTTGTTTAATTGAATTGTATCATTACAAACCCTACCCTCCTTTATGCAATAAAACACACTTTGGAGGAAAACCAGAGTGATTTTAGCTAGCCTCACTCCGTGCCTCACATATGTCAGTTGAAGAATTCAGGTGATATACATGTATTTCATGTAAATTCCATTGGAATGTGAATGCAGGTTTATGGGGGAAAGGCTTGGTCAAATAAGCTCTCTCTGTGCAGTGTGGCTTTCATTTATACTCAATCAGGGCCTTTGAGACCCACACACTGCAGGACTGTTTAACTTTCCCTGTAGACATCCAGTGTCCCCAGCCCCCCCCCCCCCCCCCCCCCCCCAAAAAAGCGTTTATTCAACTGAATAAAAAAATGTGGTAGTTAAATTGGAACACAAACTGCATTCATTATCTCGGAAGGTTTGATAAAAAATGAAGCTCAGCATTGTACATTTGCGTTAAAATGGCAGCTTGAATTCTATATAAACGAAAATCAAGCCTCTTGCACTTTCATAATCAATTTGTGAATGCTGTGTACATGACAGTGGCGGGGTGCACATTGACAGTCCTGTGGAAGGCAGATAAGTAGAAGCTCTTTAAGGGGAGAGCGAGGAGTGGGGCAGGGCCGCAGCTGAGACTGATTTGATGCTGCTCCTACCTGGCTTCGCTTCTCCCATCCCGACAGAGGACTACTGTGTGGACACAGAGCCGGGGTTGTTCAACCAGCTGGGTTTACTTCAAAACATTATTATTCAATTTAACATTCAGCTTTATTCTTAATGGCTCCAATAAAGTCTAGAGCAAATGCCAATGGAGATTCCACACTATATCTGTAAATACACGCAGAACCACAAGCATATTTTCTAGTGGGAGCAGATTTTTATCGGCACAGGATAACATTGTTGTTTCATGTTTCTTTCACCTAGTTTCTCTGTTTCAAAATATTCACACATGGCCATTTTAGTAAAAACTAAAACTGTCACTAATAAACAGTGCATAAACATTCAGAAATCTCTCTCAGAGAAATATTATAAATAGCTGCGTATTGGAATTGAATTGTAAGGTGGTAACTGTGACTGTCATGAAGACTAAATGACCTAGTGAATCTGTGTTATACAGCTATGTGTATTTTGAGGAGAGAGCTGTGTATGTTTGATAGTGAAACCTCTATTTAGAGCGGAGGGCGTAGAGAGGGACCATCTCAACCCATCACACACTGAAATATCCCTTCAATTCCCCCAATTCAAAAGTGCCACAGTTTGCATTTTTCTCCCAACACTTCAATAGTCTTCTGTTTGCCCTGTGTACCCAGGTGAAATATGAGACACCGTAAATCATTATTCTTCAGACTGCATTTGCGAAATGAATCTGTTTTTCTCCCTTAATGAATTGAGGAATTTAGCTTGTGGTGTCGGCTGCAGAAAGGAACACTGTCTGTCTGTCTGTCTGTCTGTCTGTCTGTCTGTCTGTCTGTCTGTCTGTCTGTGTGCCTGTGTGTGTGCCTGTGTGTGTGTGTGTGTGCCTGTGTGTGTGTGTGCCTGTATGTGTGTGTGTGCCAGTATGTGTGTGTGTGCCTGTATGTGTGTGTGTGTGTCCGCTCTCACTTTCTCCCTCCTGGCTCTGTGTTTTGAGAGGAGACAGGCAGACAGGAGTGGGTTTGGTGGTGTCTGGGTCAGCCGCTGCTGGTGTTGGTGTGGGCAGAAGCCCTGTGCCATGGAACCAGACAGGGCCTCTGGATGACTGGCTGCACATTTAATACTTTTATACATTTGACACTTAAAATTATTTTTCATTTAACTCCCGAATTTCAGTGTTTTTACATTTAATTTACCAAATTATATTTACTATTACTACAAATAATTAGCTTCATTCTTGGTTGGCAGACACACAGGTATCCCGTTTATTAAGAATGCAATAATCAATTTATATCTTGAGTTACTACCAGGAATCACCAGCAATCCTTATTTTAACGATTGACAAATATACACCTATCTCACTTATAGAAGTGTAGTAAATGGAATATTTATCAGTCTCCCGGCCGCAAAGCAAATTGCATCCTCACAGCCGTGTAATGCTGCTTAAGCACTGGCTGCTATGGCTGGGCTGGGTTAGTACATGTCACGCTGGATTTCCCCCTACAGCTGCTCTAGTGCTGCGGCTCCGGAGCCAGGCACTCTGCTGATCTACCACCAGTCACAGAGACACAACACACACATACGTACGCACGCACACACGCACGCACATACACACACATGCGCGTGCACATACATACACACACACAGTCAACATCTTTAGAAATCAAGGACAACATTTGTGAAAGAAAAGAACATGAGATGCAATCCCTCATATTATGGTTCTAAATTAACCAGTGTAGGTGCATGAAGTTATAGCCAAGACCTGTGAATTGGTTCAATGCAAGAAAACACACATTCCCTTCCGTTTCAAGGTTTTCCTGACCATTGTTCAGACAGAGAGCTCCTTTTGTCGTTCTCTAGACAACTCTGATGTGAGGGAGGGAGGCCCTGAAAGTTGATCAGTGTTTATAGCATTTTATAATAAACCTGGACTAGAAGTGCTTCTCCTTACATGAAAGCAGGAAGAGGTCATTACCATACACATCATGAGGGATGACTGGATGATGGAGAAAATCTAGTGTAGCGCGCTATGTGCTTCAAGCTTTGTCACATGACTTCCCAGTGTGGTCAGCGCTCTACAGATCAGTTTTATTACAGTTCATCCTCTGCTTTGATAATGGTTCCTATTGAAAACACAGACTGAACTGTCTCTTCTCTGGGTGGGATAATAGTTCCCTCTGTGAAGATAGCAGTCTGTTATCAGTGTTCAGTCTTATCTGTTCAGGTCTGTAAGGCTGCTCTCGTCGAGCTCTGATGAAGTACCTCGTCCGATGCCACTGATACACTGTGGAGTGCTGAGGCTTTCACTTTAGCATAATTACACTGAAGAGGCATGCCTCTTCCGTCGTTATATTATTAGCCCGCATTAATGTTCAGTGTGAACGTCAGGCCGATGAAGTACGCTTTTATTATTAACCACTTGGCGTGTCAATCAAAACATTTTTTTTGAAATATTTAGGAAATATATGTTAAACACTTGGGGAGACATTGATATAGATGCAGAAATGATGTCTATGACACACACACACACACACACACACACACACACACACACACACACACACACCCACACACCACACACGCAAACCCCAGGGTTTTTAGAAGGTGTCTGTTTCTAGCAGTTCCCTGCTGATGGATAACCACTCCATGTGATATTCATGGCCATGTAGATCAGTATCTAAGGCTGTGAGGATGGATGGTCCGGGCTGCCATAGCCTGACATGTTGCTGAGTCCTTACTCATGCTTGTTAATGATGGTTTATTGGCAGGATGAACAGTTTTATATCATCACAGAGGCAGCAGGCCAGGTAAAACAGCTGCTACTCATATTGTCTCTGTTCGTTCTGACTAGGGCACCCAGATACTTTAATACCGTTTTTACTTGAAACACATATGGCCTTAGAGCATTTCTGAACAAGTGTATATACAAGCCTAAAACGTAGTTAAGCTTAAGTCAAATCTCTGTAGCCCGTCAAATACCCTTTTGTTGTCTCTGGTTGTGCTTGCTTAGCAGGCTCATAGGCAGCTGTTTTATCCTATGGATTATTTAGGCTACACAAGACAAAGATTTTGTTTTAGCAGTCACAATGTATAATATTAATGTGGATTTACTGACAACATTAATATATGAATGGTATTTGAAAGGCATAGTCATCCGCACCATGATTTTTACTGGTAAACATTCTGTTGTGTGTGTTTTTGTTTGTATGTGCAAATGTTTGTGTTGATTCAAAATTATGATTTAATTGCTTTTGGAGCAAGGTCTCTGCCCCGAAAAATGTGTTCATTTCAAGGCTACAGGAAGCAGTACTAGATTCCATTAGCAGTAATTCATTTGTATCTTTGTATTTGTTTCTTCTTTAGAAGACATGAACATGGGGTCAGAGGACTACTGAGTTCATATTAGTGTTACAAATTGTATTGTGCTGAACACACCAGCAGAATCATCACCCTGTGTGTGTGTGTGTGTGTGTGTGTGTGTGTGTGTGTGTGTGTGTGTGTGTGTGTGTGTGTGTGTGTGTGTGTGTGTGTGTGTGTGCAGTGCGTACATTCAGCCAGCGGTGTTACCTTTTCTCATGTGGATGAGCAGCACAGAACAGCTCCTGCCTTCAGCACACCAGGCATGCTAGCTATGTGCAGTGTGTGTCCGGACACAGCCCGGAACAATTGCAGCATTTAGACAAGTCTTAATTTACTTAGGATGGGCTGGCAGCATATGGGAGGATCCACAATAGCTGACTGATGGAGGGACAAAGAAATTGCAGTGTTCTGGTGTAAAAAAAAAAGGCATTCAGATTGGGTCATAATGGCTCAGCTGTCCTAACCAAAGGAAGGGACAGAATAGCCTTGTGATTTTTTTCTCTTTTTCACCCCCGTTCCTTTTCTCCTTTTTTGTGCCTGAATCTTTTATCTGCGTTACTCACCCGGGACTCTTCAAAGTAACAAGCCTCCTTCTTTTCCCTGGTGCTGGACTTGGAACCCAAATTAGAGACTGCTTGATTAGAAGAAAGCGAAGGGGGCCAAGAGAGGGAGATGTGGGTATTGGACAGAACAAATCGCACCCCTACAAAGTGCCTTTTATCCACAGACCCCAAGGCCCGACTCCCCTCCCAGCAACCATGGCCCGCTTGTTTTTCTCTTATCATTTATTTAGTCGCTCGTTTGGTTGATGTTTTCTGCCCTACTTTGTGACGTTTAAAAGAGGCAGGCGTCTGAAAAGGTGAATGCTGATTGAGGTGGTGAACAACAAGACTTTGCTGTCTGTCTCCTCCAGAGTGTCAGTCTGGCATGTTCTCCATGAGCATGAGGGCTGAGGGGAGAGGGGAGAGCACGGGATCACCTGCCCACCCTCCAACCTGCCTGCTCATGGGACATCCTGGGCCAGACTGGCTCCTGATCCGGCCCCAGCCCCAGCAGCCTGAGGCAGGGTGGGAGAAAGAGGAAGTGCTCCCAGAATGTCACAACACATTAGAAGTGGGGAACCAGGCTGCTTCATGTAGTGAGGAGGCAACCCTCGGCTGTCCGTCTCCCGTTGTAAAGGGGATGTGAGGAGACAAGTTAACGGGCTGGCTTGGCCCCACTGCTGTTAAGAGCCATGCAATATGCAGGAAACTGCCTCTTTGTCAGCAGGCCGGTCAGACAAACACCGCCGCTGTCCTATACTGCACCGCCCAATAAAAGTTTTATCTACGTTTTAATTTAGAGGAAGAAAATGAATTTTACATCAAACCAGGCCAACAAAAGACATATGTAGTCCGATGTGGTGATGATGATGTACAGGGAAGACATTGCTCAGGTCAAGTCAAACTTAGATAATCTGATGTCAAATCAATTTTAGGCATTCAATGTCATGTTTTACCAACAGTCTTCTAAAAAAACATTTTGGCTAATTATAATTGTTTTAACAAGATTCACTGTCCAAATCAGCTTACTGGAAATCTTTTTAAAATATAAGAAACATTCAGTTTAAGCATTTAGATTAGGACCAGTTCCAGAGAGACAAGACAATACAGTAGAGACAAGACAATACAGTAGAGACAAGACAATACAGTAGAGACAAGACAATACAGTAGAGACAAGATAATACAGTAGAGACAAGACAATACAGTAGAGACAAGACAATACAGTAGAGACAAGATAATACAGTAGCGACAAGATAATACAGTAGCGACAAGACAATACAGTAGCGAAAAGAAAGAGATGAGGATCAACTTGTCTTGGTACAGAGGGCAGCCTGTTGTCTTGGTACAGGGGGCAGCCTGTTGTCTTGGTACAGGGGGCAGCCTGTTGTCTTGGTACAGAGGGCAGCCTGTTGTCTTGGTACAGAGGGCAGCCTGTTGTCTTGGTACAGGGGGCAGCCTGTTGTCTTGGTACAGAGGGCAGCCTGTTGTCTTGGTACAGGGGGCAGCCTGTTGTCTTGGTACAGGGGGCAGCCTGTTGTCTTGGTACAGGGGGCAGCCTGTT